>NC_072732.1:45838606-46071985 GCF_026930045.1 Uloborus diversus
TGTCTTAAAACAAACCAGAGAAGATAAAGCTTAAAGCATGTAAAAATAAAGATATCTACGCTTTTGCAGATTTTTATCTGAAATTACGATAAAAATCATTTAACTACATCTCTCCTTCACCCTTTCAGCCTTGTACTCTGTGATCATCAGCCATACACAGGTGTATGAATCGGCGCTACCATTCTAAATCCGGCAAGCCGTTTTATTTTTGGAATGGAAAAGCATGCGTAGCCTGACACCTGTTTCAACAAAACCGAACTCGATGATGACACGTGAAATTTCCAGCGTTGTGCATTATTTAGCGGGTTATGTCGCAAACTTTAATCCTGATCTTAAGCTTCTCTTTAACCACGATGTTGCTAATACGAGTGTATAGAGATTTTTTCAAGGAGTGAAAACAGTCCTTGACATTTTTTGAGAGAAGTGAAATATGTGAAAGTTCTGAACGGGGGGGGGGGGGGTAATAATATACGTGGCTGCCGCTTATATGAATCACGTTTAACAGTTTTGATTCCATAAATTGGCTAATTTAATAAAGCTGGATTGTGTTCTGTTTTTGACGATTTGATTCATTACATGGTTAATTCAATAAACCACTGATACAATTAACCGGCGTCCACTGTAATTACTTCTATAATGAAATGGAATCATGAATCACTCAAGAGGAAGCTGGGTTACTACAGCAATAAGGCCCGGGATGCAAAAAAAAAAAATAAACAAAAATTAGCATAGCTGCTGAAAAATATGGAAAGGGCCGGTGGGGCGCACGATCTGGTAAGGGGGCCCTGTAATAAATGTGCGGCCCACGATTAGAATATGGAAAGGAAGGAAGCTTTTCGCTTTCAATTT
This sequence comes from Uloborus diversus, assembly GCF_026930045.1. NCBI lineage: Eukaryota > Metazoa > Arthropoda > Arachnida > Araneae > Uloboridae > Uloborus > Uloborus diversus. Next base: position 45,839,456 of record NC_072732.1, read on the forward strand.
ACGAGTGGAACTGCATCATGTCTGTGGACTCTCGCTGGTGAAATAAATTTTCTTTTATCTACCAATTTGTTGGCACTCTTGGCTTCAATGAGACGACGCATGTCTCCAGCTCGATTATTCCCTATTCCAGACTGATAAGTCCATAACAAGGACGAAACTACAGTCTCTGGATGGGATAACTGGGCAGCCGGCACATTGCATATGTTTCGTTTTGTTTAAAAGAGACACTGATTTAAAAAAAAAAAAAGATTAAATTATTTCAAGTAATTATTTTTTTACACTTGAGTTCTAAAGTTATCTCTCATCGCTCTAACATCTTTCGAAACACTTTAAAATTCTTACATTGTGTTCCAAAGTTTTACTTCTTGTTTTCTAAAATTTCATTATTCTTTAATTTAGGGGTGCTCCCCTGGGGATGGGGTCATGGCGCTGACTGCACCAAAATTTTTTTAGAGGGGTTGTTTTCAGGGGTATTTTTTGGGAGGTGGGGGGTCTTCGTCGTAATGGAGGGGTGCGGCTTTGCTCTTAAGGGGAGGGGCGGCACATCTGTTTAATTCCTCTAATTTATTTTCAAAATTTTAAACAATTGCTCTTTTCTGATAATCTAAATAAATTTCTTATGTTATGTTTTTATTCTCTTTTTTTTCTTTTGCTTTAAAAATTCACTCTTCTGGCATTTGTAATCAGTTGTTCCTTCCAATCTAGAAGTCATTTCCCCCCCCCCCTTCCAAGATTTTTATAAAACGAAACATTGTTCTAAATTTCGTTTAATCTGTAAATTTTTCTTCACAAATTAATGAGAAGGAAAAAGGAGTGGGGAAACAGACAAAGTTTGAAGCAAGTGAAAGGCAGTTTGGATTATTGCCAAAATGGTTTTGCTGATGTAAACAAACGTCTTACCGTTTGATTTTCTTTTTTCACTTGGCTCTTTGGCAACAGAAATAACATAGAATTTGAATACGCAGTTCGTCGTAATGGAGTAATAAGTGTCTACCTTTTTGAAAGATATGAATTAGCGATCAGTTGGAACAACTTCGAGATTAACTGCAAAAATGACAAAATACCGACAGTCAAGTAACTAAAATATATTTGAGATACGTTATTTTAAATCAAGATAGAAATGTTTTTCCTAACGGGTAGTTGAACTAACTAAAATTTAACACCAAGTAAAATGCTTATATTATTTTTTTTGAAGTTTTATTTCATACTTTTCATTATATATCTATAATGATGGTTGAGCTTGAATCAGAAGATTTTTTTTTTTTAAAAGAAAGATATTTATATCAGGACCTGATTAGCACAACACGGGGTGCGGGGATCGGGCCACTTTCGTTTTTGGGGCACTAAAATAACGATATTCCTGTTTTATAATTGCTTTGTCCTTTAGCATATGTCACATAACAATTTTGTCACACACTAACTTTGAAAATATACGAATTTTCTTGTGATGGCGCCTACAACTTTCATGACAATCTGGGCTATTCATCTTCATCAGACCTTTATTTGTATTGTTACAAATTCTGTAAATAGTAAATTATTCATATGATTAATTTGTTGTAATCTGGCTAAATTTGGCGTTTATTCCCATTATCTTTCATCTAAAATTGTCTTAGTAACGTAACTTGTATATAATTTCGTGTAATGAATATACAACCCCCTAACATTCAACTGAAGTATACGGGCCCTCCATTTCTGAATGATAAGTTTCGTGAACGGAATTAAAAGAAAATAGTATGAGAAATTGGCAGAACGTTGTAAGGTTTTCTGGATCTTTCTTTGCTGGTATAAAACGCCGAGGAGGTCTTGTGAATGAGAGTCAGTTTGTTTGCTTTCTAACTGTGGAGTCTCGTTTTCAGCGTTCCGCTGGAAGTGTGTATTAGCCTTTGCGCTGTGTTTTTGCGTATTTTGATGCAAAATACGTGTGTGACCGTTGAGTTTACGGTGTTTATTGATATTTGCCTAATTGCTATGGTTAATTTAGCAGTTGCTAACGATATTTCTTGTGCATAGTCGTTAATAAATCTCCTGTGTCTCAAGAACTGTGTCGTCATTTAAAGGAAAGTTTGAAGTTGCATTGAACTCGTAACAGTATATATTTAAAAACATCATGGGATGAGAAAATCTATTGAAACAATTCAGAAAGATTATCATGAATTAAATCCTGTTTGTTTTGAAATTACGTTTTTTTAAAAACTAATTTATTCAAACGCAGTGTTTAATTTTTCTTTACACTTTATTTTCAGTTTTAAAATGATGAAGAACCAGGGGACAGTAATGGTAGGTCGCGGGTAACCTTCCAAAAACTTCCCTGTTCGTCAAATTTTGTCTGATGATTCGGCAAATTCGGAGACAGACAGAAGTGCAATTTTTTTAATGATGCCTAAGGGGCTGTCCCCCAAAAGATGTCACGCTTTGGGAGGAAGGAGGATTCGCGAAATTGTGACAGTTTTGCCAACCAGGGAGAGAAAGGGGTTAACAAGTGTGGACATTACATTTTTTCAAGAATGTTTATAGAAAGTAGCGCGACATGTAACAAAAAAGGGGGGGGGGAAGCAAGAAGAAATTGACACTTGGTGATACACGGGGGGGGGGGGGGGTCAAGAGTGTTGAAAAAAAAGAGTGATATCATTTATAGACAGCACTTCATGTCTGTTCTCATTAGATGTGACCGACTGCATGCTGATATTCTATCATTCGGAAAATACGTAGTTTCATTCGGTAAATTGATACGTTCCTCCTCCCAAAACTTTTAAGTTTCTCGTTTCCATTGTGTAAAATTAAAAAAGAACATCTTTTACTCCATACAGCCCAAACGGAAATACATACACTTGAAAAGCAATTTCAACTTTTATTTCAGAGCTATTTGTCCTTCCTGGTAATGACTGATCATCGCACTTATTTTAATTCAAATCGATCAGAGAGTGATCTATTGTCTCTAATATAAAATCCCAGATTTATCAATTTTTACACACAAAATTTTTTCTCCATTTTTAAATTATTTACTTATTCAAGGAGAAGAGACAATTTATTCATCCGCCCTGGCTTTGAGAAATCAATGTATTGATGTTGGCATAGTGTGTTGTCTTTCGATTGACTATGCATTGAGTTTCCAACCATGGACTCCCCCCCCCCCCCCCCTCTCTAGAAAATGTTGAAAAGACGGGTCTAGCGGGTTAATAAATATTTCCTAACAAGTGATCAGGGAATCAAAACAAAACAAACAAATCTTACCTGTCCTGATTTAGGGTATTCCGGGAACTTTGACTGTATAAGCTCTTGAATAGTTCTTAGCGACTGAGGTTCGGGCTGAAATACCTTGGGCCTCTCTCTTTCCTTCGTGCACTTCTGCTGTACCTATTTGGTGACATCACAGGAAAAAACGGACTGATATTTATCCAGCAAACTTTTCAACTGTCTAATCTCTTCTTCTTTTTCAATTAGAAGAGCGTTCATTTTATTGATAGCCTCCTCTTGCTTGACCACCATCTCTTTGAGTTCGTCCACACTGCCCATCGTGTTTCGTTCAATCGTCATCTAATAAAACTTGGAAAACGCTTGGAATGTTGGAAAACGAGCAAAATTTAAATCCCGCTATTCCATCCCGAAAGCGACGAAGAAAGCGCTGTTTTATCACCAAAATAAAGTTTCGCCCTTCGAAAACATTCACCTGTACTCGCGCGCAAACACTTGTTCGAAGTTTTCTTTTCCAACTTTTAATTTATTGATCTCTTCATCCGTCCGGTTATTTGTGACGAAATAACGCGGTCACTGCAACGCAAAGTAACCATCGCTTCATCTGAAATAAAATGTCCGAATTACTAAATATCAACTATTTTTATCCCGAGATAATATTCGATTACGAAATGAAGATAAAACACGTGTCTGTCGCTAACGATCCTGCGGCCGACTCCGTTGATGCTCGAAAAAGGCGGCCATGAAAACTGGGGTTGCTCGTCACAGTGAAAGTTGCTTTTTGTCGCCAACGTTTCAGAAAAAAAGCGCCAATTAGAAGAAAAATATCCCTTCTTTTCATCTAATGATTTCGTCACGCATCGGTACCAAGAACCAGATAAAAGCTCGACGTTTCCTGGCGAAATTTTAAGTTGCTTTTGCAGAACAAACGAAAGAATACATAACTGTGTCAATTGAACAAATACTTTGAGCTTGAAAAACAAAATACAATATAGCAACGTTTTATCGGACAAAAGTGCAGATTACTTTTTTCACTTTTCACTCCAGGGTCCCCCGTGCCTACCACTATTTATGGTTTAACCAGTTGGATGGGACCCTGAAGACAGCTCTAATTTTTTGATCCAGACCAGAAACCGAGCAATCCCTGGTCCAGCACCCCCCAGAGGTATCGTTTCACTTAGAGGACCTTGTGACCACAAGCATATTTAACGTCCCCCAGTCACCATTAATGAAGACGGTGGATCTTTGACCGGCTAGGATCGAACCTGGGACATTCCGTCACGAGTTCGATGCATTACCGATCAGGTCACCACGACCTTTGTGCAGATTACTGCATATACACGTGTTTTCAGCGTTCAGAACGCCTTTTTCACAGCAAAAATGAGCTAGTGGATAAAAAGACATCCGACAAAACTGCTTTTGTTTTGGTTTTTCCCACCCTGGAAAAAAATGGACAACCCTGCAAGATGAGAACAAATGTTCGTGCTTAAAAGTGCTTTTTAATTTTTTTCCCGGTGATTTTACAGCTTTTTTTTTTTTTTTTGAAATTCGAAGGAAGTAAATGAACTATGTGTTTATTTTTCGCGGACTTTCAACCGGTCCGGCTCTTTTTTGGCGTTCGAAAACCTCCCTACGTTCGTTCTCGGGTGCCCAAGTACCTCCCTGCCAAATTTGGTCCAGATACGACGAAAACCGTGGATTTGTATAGGGACATACACACATATATAAATATTTCGATTCTTTGTTTTTTTTTATATAGATTAATATCTTCCTGAATAAAGCTATATGTAACAACATATTTTGCTTAAAACTTTTCTTAGGCGTAGCTTGGAAGTGGCATTAGAGGGCAATGCCCTACTTTTTGTGACTAATGCCCCCTTACGTTTAAAATTACATGAAACAAAGGGGAAATTTCCCCCAAAGCCTGCTTTCTATAAAATCAACAAAGGTCCTCTGAAATTCCATTTTAAGAGCTTCAATTTCTGAAGAAGAGCACCGAACTCCATTCCTTCCCCTAACGTCATCAAGAGTGGCCCAGAAGCCACAATCGCATTTTTAGGCCGGAGGAAAGTTCCAAACCCTATCTGAAAGTTCAAATATAGTCTACAATTTCACTAAAAGGATGTTAATACCTAAAAATTCCTGCCTCACTCGAGCATCACTAAAGGCGGTCTGAAATTGCGTTATTAGAACTTCAATTTTGAAAAATTCGGAAGAACTGTTACACACCCCATTCTTTCGCCAAATGTCATCAAAGATGGCCCACAATTGCGTTTTCAAGATGGCAGTGGCGCAACCAGAAAATTTTTCTGGGAGGGGTTTTCAAAATCGAAAATTGTTGCTTTCTTTTCAAGTTACTTACAAAGCGTATTTATTCAATATCAAAGAATTTCTACAGATTATTAATTATTCATTAAAAATAACTGCTTAAAAATAATTAATAATTCGTATTAATATCACTATGAAACGAAGAAAGTGGGAAAAAGGGCAGAATATTTATTATTAGTTTTACTTTAATCTTACATTCATTTTTTGTGTGTTTTCCGCGAGATCATTTAAATCCTCCTCCTCAAGTATATTCATGTCTTTATGACTGTCAGATGCTAGCTAATAACGGTTTCGATCTTTCGATGAGAATTGGTTAAGAGCCTTAGAAAATCCGGTGCGGTAAGCTTCCTCTCTTTAGATGTCCCCAAAAAGGATTTGTGCAATGATGGAAGTGCCTAGGGACCATGATACCCTGTAGAGTTTTATTGACACCATTTTAGCTATCTTATACCAGTGGCGACGTCATCATGAAATACAACTTTCATATTTAAGAATTGAAAAGTAATTTCTGACTGCTTCCCGATCATTAAAAGCAGTAAGATATTTTGTAGAAATCTATTCCGCTTGGAAAAGCTCAAATACTCTGCTTTTTTCTCTTGATTTTAACGGAGGAAATGAATGTGCTTGTGTTCTGGGAGGGGTTTTAACCTCAAAACCCCTCCCGTGGCTGCGCCACTGCAAGATGGTATAGTGAAGATGGTGATTTCAAAAACTTTTCGCGGGAGAGCCTCCGAATCCTACTTTAACTGACATCATTGAAGATAGTGTAAAGTTATTTTTTTTTTGAACAAAATATTACGGGCAAAAGACTCAGAACCACATTCCTTTTCCTAACGTTATCAGAGATTGCCTGCAAATGCATTTTTAACACTTATATTTCAAAATATTTTCGTATGAAGGCCGCCAAATCCCCCCTTTCCTTATTATAAACGAGTGCTCGTAAAAAATAGCCCCCCCCCCCTTGTGAAAAACATTATAGTTATTTTTATATTTCTGTACAGTACCAAAGAAGTAGGTCGTTTGCTTTGAACTGTCTTATTGTCTCTTTTTTGTTGTTTTCCAGGAACGTGTAGCCCGAAAAATATCGTCATTTGCGTCCGTGGCTTCAAAATACAGTAGAACCTCTCAATAAGGGACACTGAGGGGACCAGAAATTTTGTCCCTTAAATAGAGGTGTTCCTTCTTCGGAGGTATATGAAACGATGCATGCAATATATTAATTCAGTATAATTTTATACTGTATTAGTATTTATGATAAAATGCTAAAAATGAATCACACCGACTGAAAATCAAAAGTAATTGAATTTCAAATGTTGTTCTTTTAATAAAATAAAATTTTACTCGAAAAAAAAGCAATAGTATAGTTTTGTAACATATATGAATTATTTTGAAGTAATTCCATGACTGTGGACATGAATGTACGTGGACTTGTTCGATTTCATGCAATTTAAAATTAAATATATAAATTTCAATCTTTGATCATATTTCAAGTTTTTTGCGCGAAGCTGTTCATGGGCGGTTAATTAACCTTCGGTTTTGAGCCTGCTTGAAAAAAATGCTAAGAGGAGAAAACATACGTGCAAATTTTAGCAAGAATTTCACAATGCATCCATATTTGTAAATGTTTGTGTCAAACTTTCATCAGTTGAATTATAGATTCTAAAATTCCAGTAAATTCAACACTTTGCATGACACATTTATACATTAATTGTTGTTAAGTTTTCTCTGTAGCTGTCCCTTAAATAGAGGTGTCCTTTATAGGAGCTACTACTGTAGTTTGTAGTTTTTCAGCACTTTAGAAACCATCAAGTATGTCGAAGACTGTTGGATTCTTCTCAGGATTTATGTCTTATTTATGACCTTTGGCTAAATTCAAAATGTTTATGGAATTTTTCCAAAAATAGGATATTCTTTTCTAAAGGGGAAATCAGCAGAAATTTTATGAAATGCAAAAATTTTTCTCGCTTTAAGCGAGTTATGTTCTCCTAGACTTAACATTGTACCAACCAAATCTTTAATTTCCTCGCTAAATCCGAGTTCTCGTCGAATCAGGGCTCGTTATAAGCGAGTTCGACTGTACTCGGTTTAAAAATGCGGTCTGGTCAGTGATATTAATAATTTCTATTTCAAAAATCGCATTATGCTTACATTTCAGTATATACCTTGACCAATTTGTTTTTGAAGTATTTTAAGAGTAGACAAAACACAGAACAATCTAAAATGAAATAAATGCATGAAGGAATAAATCAAAAATTAGCATAACAGTTAAAAATTTCTTTTATTTGAAGCACTTTCATACAAGCTACTTATTATAGTAAATTGATAATTAACCTCATTAATGTTATCCAGACATCTTTATAAGCAAAATGTGGCAGATTTACAAATTGTACATATCTTCAAGGATTCATAAACAAATAAGAAATAAATATGATTTTTTATTTTTTTTTTTTTTCAGAAATAAGAGAACTATTGTTCCTCTGATGCATTATGAAGGATCAAAGGTGGTATAAAAAAATACTCAATTGTCTTTCTTGCACAATTAAAGGTCAACGAGTAGTTAATATATGACTCAAGCTGTGCTGTTAAAGGCAGGACAGGAAAGACAAAATCTCCGGTCCATGGGGGGCTACATGCTTGGGACAAGGAAAAGCATATTTAATTCCCCAAAGGGACCATTCATGAAAGATATCAAGCTTTGAAGGTAGCTTGGGAATTTTTTGTGCGAAGTGTGACATCACACATTTTAAATTTTTAGAAATAATTATGTTTATGTAACATAGCATGACATGTAACAAGAGGAATAGAGGGGGTATTGTAAAGTTCTCTTTTTGTCGCACTTTAGCCACATTCACATGAGATTTTTGTACCTCCCATTTCCCCACTTCAGCCCTCCTCCCCAAAAAAAAAAAAAAAAGGTTGGAAAATTCACGGTTCTCAGGTGAAAAGAGACTGTAGTATGTTTTACCCCAGAAAGCAGTACCCAGCAAGGAAACAAACTTGTTTCGCATAATGCATTTAATTCTGGGTAAAAACCTCGCGTTTGCTCCAGAAGGAAGCCGGAGAAAGACACACTTACCTGGGAAATAAATGGAATGCGGTTTAAATCAATTTTTTCCATGGTATAAAAACTTCATGTGAATGTGGCTTTTGTGACAAAGGAGGTGGGAATGACAGGGGAGGGGGGGGGGCAAAGATGATGAAAAAAAAGTGTGATATCATTTATTGACAACCCCAAAGCATTTTAAGTTTTATGCGTAACAATTGGGGTTTGGCTTGTTGCACAAAGGGTTAGGGGAAGCTTATTCCACTTCTTTGCTCAAGCTTTGCTCTCAGTGGACCTGGATTCAACCATGACTTTAGGTGTGCAACCCAATGAGTTGATATTGTGATGAAAAACATTCAACCATGCTTTTTTTGACTTCCACCATACAGCTAGCTCTTCTGGTACAACATGAATAAAGTAAGGCAAGGTTAACAGGACTTTAACACTGCAACAAAGATCAATTAAAAAGGAGTCCTTGAAGATGATTGCCACTGCTTTTAGGTCTCAATGAATGAGGGGGCCATTACATGTCCCTTTTTTCCCAAGGTGTCACACCCTCAAGAGTATGGTCTGCTTGAGGAATGAAATAGTATCTTTATCCATTTTATTTACTTTGTGTGATTGTAGGGCAGTTTTAGCTCCAAAAGTATCCATACTTGAGTTGCTTCGCAATCATGATTCATACTAGAAAGTTACTGGACATTTTGAAAAAATACTGCCTGACACTCCAGCTGAATTGCTGTCCACGTTTTTAAAAAGGGTTCTTTTGTTTCAGTCATGTGTTTGCGAAATAGAAGAGGTTGTGGGACTCCAATACATAGTTTCACGTTTTGGGCCACAGAACTAAATAATCTAATACACTTATAAAATATCAAATGTGGAGTAAATCTCAATGTTGACAAATTTTTCATTTGAAATGAAAGCAGGCTATAATAAGAATTAAAACAATCTTTCACACAAGTATCCATTAAAATGAAGAGAGTAATCAAATTAATATTATTTACTATGAGACATGAATAAAGTCACAGCAGCATGAGTCATGAAATGAGATAAATGTTGATGAGGTGAATGACATTGTTATGAATACATATCTTATGATTAAAATTTATTTAATGTTGCAAACACATGGTAAGATTAATGAGAATAAAAATTAAATTAGTAAGGTTTCAGTTATTTTTATCATTTCATTTTCTAAATACATTCAAATAATGCACATTGAAAATGAACAAAACTAGATGCATATTTTTTATTACACATTTATGTTACTTGTCCTTTACAAAAAAATAAATAACTCAATATCCTCAAGCAAAATTGAATAGTCTGAAATGAAGTTAATGAGTATGAGTTAAGAGAGACAACATACAGTGAAATATACTAACAGCTTTAAATTTCATGACACTAACAAAATTTATGCTGGGCTAGAAGGAATTTGATTTGTTTCTTAATCACAGCAATTAATATTTTCTCCCATTTATCTGGTTATAAATACGTTTCATGAAATATTTATGCTCCAAAACTCTAATGATGATAAAAGGAATCAAGATGTATTTTTTGATGTTACCTTCATAAGTTCACAATATCCAAAAATGGTGAAGGATGCAGGCACATGAGCCAGCAAGAAGTTTAGACACAAACTATCAGTTGAAAAAGTGTTTCATCTAAGAGATGGGCATTTTATATTGTATTTATTGTACAGGGGGGACAAGTGAAACTTCCTCATTAATAGACAAATTAGAAGATGAAATCTCCAGACTTGTGACTTATAAGTTTAACACCGATGTGAATTAAGAAATAAAGAATTTGAAAAATAAAAATATTTTAGGGATAATAATATAAAAATAGAATTATTAATAATATGAAATTACTTGCACTTGCTTGAAAACTATGATTGATGATATATATTGAGGAGGTGTAGTATTTAAAAAAAATGTGTCAGGTGAACTAATGGAAGACATCATTGATAAATATTAGTGGATTTTTTAAAGAAAATGTCAGGCACAGTGATGTGATATATAGAAAGTATAGTTGGTTCTCTGTTCAATAACTTTCAAGGAACCACAAAAACACTTCATATAAGTACTATATAAAAATATTTATACTGAAAAAAAAAGAGGATTGAGGGAATGAAAAATTAAATTAAGAAGTGCGTTGTATGAGTTGAAATAAGAAATTACTGATCATATCAGTTTATTCTTTAAGAAAAGATTAAGGACAAGGATATGAAAGAAAAATTAAGTGCTAACCATATGATGAGAGCAGGACTCAACAGGGGAAGGGAGTAGACCGCTGTAGAAACCTAGGTTTAAATCATATTGTCAATCTCAGTATGAATATATGTACATGTAAATGATGTATGGTTGATCCACTTCCTCCCAGTTTTTGAAGTAAGTCGATCGAGTTTGAATTAATCAAGAGAAGATTCTAGCTGGCGGAGAGAAATTAACAGGATGAGAAGATGTTCGAGTTTAAAACAAAAAGATTGAGGAAATGTAAGATTAAATTAATTTATTACATAAGTTGAAAAGGGAAAAAAAACTTTTTATATGGACCCTAGGTCCTCTAACTAATATTTAGAGAAATAAGCTTCATTGAAAATTACTACCGACACAAAGTAAGCTGTGTGAAAGTAATTATTATTATTAGATATCAAGAAAAAATTGTCTCTGAGAAATATGAAAGAATGCTAATATTTTACTTTCCAAGAATAAAAAAAAACATTAAAAAAATGTGCGACTAAAGTAAAATTGCGGCCCTTGAAAATTTTGCCGCCTTAGGCAGCTGCCTACTCTGCCTATTGGGAAATTGGGCCCTGGTAACAATGGGAAAACATTTTTTGAATTAAAAAAAAATCTTGTAACAATGTATGCATTCATGTACATAGAATACAACACACAACAGATTTATGGGGTGGGGAGGGGGGGGGGCAATAAGAAAAGATCTCATCAATTTGATTCATTTAATTTGCTCATCAAATCTATCACTATTGAAACTTGTAGTTTAAAAAACGCAATTGAAGGAAGACTGTCTTAGGTGATGTTAGGGAAAAGAACAGTACAGAGGACTCCGCGGAAATTTGCAGAAATTTAAGCCTTAAAACGCCATTTTTGACCATATTTATTGACATTAGGCTAGCAGATGGAGCTTCAGGACTCTCCCCGATCCTTTTTTTTTCTTTCTTCGAAAAATAGAGATCCTTGCCCCTCTAATTTTTCGAAATTGCAGTTCCAAAAACGCAGTTGTAGACAAACTTCGAAGATTTTTACAGGAAGGGGTACTGGCGCTCTCCCCTGAAATTCTTTTCAAAATCCTAAAAACTTAGTCAAAAACTAAGTCCTAAAAACTTAAGCACAAGATTCGATGGTAATATGAGGAGGAGAGACTATTTCATTTAAATTTTACGTAAGTCTGTTTAAAAAGACCTATTTTTTGATGATATTAAAGGAAGGCGATTTGGGGGCCCCAAATCTTTTCTGAAAATGAAGGCTTAAAAATGTGATTTCAGGACCATAATTGGTAACGTTAGGGACAGCAATCTTTTGAAATTGAAGCTGCAAAAACATAATTTTAAGCGATTTTTGAACTCCATTTTAAGCGATGTTGTAAGGCAGAGTTTAACCAACTGTGGTCCGTTAGTCCATGCCAGGGAGTCTGCCGTGCTATCCAGCTAAAACCTTAAATATAATTGAGATTTGCTCGAACCATAGTCAATAATTGAAATCCTAATATGCCATAAAAATAGAACTCATATGAAAAATTAACAGACTAAAACCAGACTAACAATGTTTTGTTTACCAACTTCAAAAGTTCATTTTTATTAATTAACTACCTAGTTGTAGAAATTTGGTGATGACATTTTTATTCCTATTTGAATTTTAAATAGAACTGTACTTAAATAACTCAAAATCATAATGTAAGGAACAAAAACCAGATAAGAGCTCTGAAAAATTTACAGAGCAAAGAATAAATAAATTTAAAAGGAAAAAAGTGTAAAAATATATTCAAAAGAAATAGATTTAACTGTGTCAATTTTTTTTTTGCGCGCACGCCAGGGTTTTTGGGGGGGGGGGGGGTCCGCAAAGTCCATAATTTTTTTGGAGGGGGTTCGAGGAGGTTTGAAGTTTGGGAACCTCTGTTGTAAGGAATTGGGAAACTTTCCCTGGGAATGTTGCGAAATTGAAAATCTAGAATTAAAAGTTGAGATGTTTCGTAATGTTTTTGGAGGGAAAGGGGATGGGATTTGGAGGAGAGACTTTTATTTTCAGATAAACTTGAAAAACGAGAGAAAGAAATAGGACGGGGCGGGGAAAGGGGCAACTAGCTGTAACTATTGAAAATTTTAAATTCAAGAATTTCGTTTTAAAAGATACTAAGATTTACCCAAACATTATTATTATTATTATTATTTTTTTGAATTAAAATCTCTTCTGCCCTATTGTGTTTCTTAGATACGTTTTTAGAAGTTTCAAAGAGCAAAATGTTCATTCGCTAAAAGCAGACATTGCAGGAATGCATAAAAAGACGTCGAAAAGCTTGGAAAGGAGTAAAACCCGTCAAATGTTCTTGTTGTTGAAAAAAGAGGGTAAAGCATTCTCAAAAATTTTTTTCATACTTATGCATCAGAGAAACAATATTGTCAAACTGTATGTGTATATAGGGTAACGGCACCAGTAAGACAGTCGTAAGTTTGGATTTAAATATTAAGAATTTTAGGCAGGTAAAACTCATGTTACTGCGACCCATGAATACGATGCAACCATATGGTGTTATCAGAATGAATTTTATGAGCCCAGTTGGTATTTACAAGGCAGTGGTGGAAGGTTATGAACAGCCACCACGAGGTCTGCCGGTGTTTCAGGTTTATTTGAATTTAATAAGGTTTTGGATCTTAAAATAAAGAACTTTTGCACATTTTGAAGAGAAAATATGATACCTGTCCATTACTCATCCTTTCCTCATCCTATCTGTTGCTGGGTAACATCAGATTTTTTTGTGTCTGCTACTTGGGGTTGGACCTTTTTTCCAAATTTAGCAAATAAAAATAGAATTATCTAATTCAAAGGATACAGAAGCAGTCAAAGGTTAGATGAGATGTAGTTGCATGAGAGAAAAATAATTTTGTAGTCTAAATACATTAAAAGGATCAGAAAATTGAGTTAACTTGAGAAAGGTTGCCTAAGCATGTCTGTTACTGGTGCCATTACTCTACTATGAAAAAAAATTCAGTCAAAACTATCGAACCTGCTGTCCTTTTTGAGTTTCAAAAAAAAAAAAAAAAATTCACTTATTTTTTTCAAAGCCATTCTTGCAAACCATATTGCATCTCTTTAGTACACATATAGTAAACTAGCAACATATTTTGCACAGGAAGAAAACAAAAGCTGGCTTTAAACAAACAAATAATAAATGCTTCCATATTTGTGCATGCCAACAATAAACTCAAACACATGCTAACCTCCGTTAAAGACTTAACCAACAAGTTGCTGCTATCACAGAATCTTCTGATTTATCCAGAGTAACAACATTGTTTTACAATTCACTGGAGTTAAAACACTTTCTCTCTTTTCTCAAGTGTTTGCTTAACTCTAGAATTCAGTTTAAGCAAAGTTCATTTTTGTTTGAAACATATGTTTTTTGTTTTGTATTTATTCAAAAAGAAATGTAGCACAATACAGTCAACTCTCGATAACTCGTTGTCCCAAGGGACTGTCTAAAATCTTCAAGTAGAGTCAGGTAGTTTGAGTAAGGGCAAGTTCCCTGAGTCTTCTCAAGAGTTTGAGTCCCAATGAAAACTTTGAGATAAAGAATACTTGAGCTATGAGGCTTTGAGTTTTTTTAAGTTGACTAGAAATATTTTACAATTTTTTTAATATCCCATTATATACACAATTTGCTACATATAAATTTTTTCTTAAATTCCTAATTTCAAGAAAAGTGCTAATTTTGTGTATGTATGCATTATATCCCGGGGACTTTGGGATGTCATGTCATGTATGCATTATATGTACATTGTACAACTAAAGTACAGTCAAACCTTGTTAACACAAACTCAATGGAGACACCAAAATATTTCGTGTGAACCGATTTCCACGTTTACCGGATTTTGTGTGAGCAGACATTTTTTTTTTTTTTTTTGTATCTCAGAAAATATAGGAACCAAGTACTTTGTACAAAAGTGTACACCCATGCATTTAGCATTTATGTTTATAATTTAAGTAAGAAACAAGTAATTCGAAACAGAAGCAATAGTTATTCTAACCAGTTCTCTACGACAATGCATTTTCAATGATCTGATTTTTCCTTGATCTCAAGACTGGATTTTTGCTGCAGTGTTGACGGGTAAAAAAAACTTTAACGCTTTTTGACCTTAAACCTCTACATGGGCAGAACAAGTGTCCAAAATTAGACTTTTTTTTTCACGATGAAATTTTACATCTAGGTTTGTCAGCCACCTGTTGAAGATTTCACTGTCCATCCAAGCTTTTTTACTGTAAGCATAGTCTACAGCTAAAGTTCGTACTTTCTTGAACAACGTGATTTCCCCGATTTTCCTACACAAGGAGAGGAATTTTCTCTCTGCCATCCATGCGCTTGCATTCAAGTGCAGATCTTTCGACTTTCGAAAGTAATTTCATGTAAAAGTATGGTGATTTTCTTTTCCTTTTTTCTTCAAGACCTTAAAATTTTTTTAGTCTTATGCGGGATTTCGTCTAAATCTTCTTCGTGTTAAGCAATTAATTTAACACTAATTTGTAGCTTTATCCGACGGGGAATGGCATTTATTTCTTGCTAAGCGGAAATTCATGTTAAGCAAGTCCGTGTTAACAGGGTTTGACTGTATTTTTAAAAAGAGCAAAATGTTTAATTTGCCATTAATAAGCTTTAGAGCAGATACAGCATAAAAGTGGTGGACACTATAGGTTAATTTAATACATTTTTATAACACACTAATTTTGCATTACAAACTTAGCTTTAAGTATTTGAGTTAAAAAATCACTGAATGATAATGTAAGTGCCCCATTTCATTTTTTAAAAATAAAATCAAGTTGCATATACTGTTATAACTTTAAAAAAAATTATATTAAAATCAAAGCCATTATTTAACTACATAATGGCACTATTTGCCTCATACATTAATTGTAATTGTATATTTTACTTATGTTCCAAAATCTCAAAATTAGGGAAACTGAGAATAGGCAACTAGATGCAAGCTAGCATTTTCAGCCTGTAAAATATGCAGGCTGGCTTCAGGTATGAGCTTTAAGCTTTCCTAAAATATAAAAACATGTATTTTAAGTTAAAAACTAGGTATTTATCTGCAATTCTTTGACCTAAAATAGGACGCAGAGAAGGAAAGATTAACCACAACAGTAAATGTACTTGTATGTAGGGAAAAATTCACCTCTAATTGCAGTTAAATTTTTTAAAAGCAATGCAATCAGCTTAACAAGTTTAATAATTAGTGTTTGCCAATTTACTGGAAGACTCAGTATTACTTAAGCATGAATATGCTGCATTTTAGTTAGTAAGAAAGCACTGCATTAATGGTAATGAGTATTTATATGCTGAACATTCAGATGCTCTTAATGCATATTTTGGGAATAGTACAGTATATGTAAAAATAAAACTAATAATTAACCAAAATAAAATCTTAAAATTTTAAAATCAATATTGAAATAAAATTATCATTTTATATGAAATAAACCATGCAACAAATGATATTCAACGCTAAATGAGGACTTTACTTTCAAAACAAATCATATCCAGTTTTATATTTTTTTGGCAGAACAAAAAAAAAAAAAGTTTTACGCACAAACACTACTTGTTAGAATTCCAAATTTTTCACAATGTTTTGGTAGAATAACATGTGACTATTGGCATAAGTCTAGGAATTTTTCCTAAATTTTATCAAACTTAAATTGCTAATTTCATTTTGGATACATTTCTTTTTGGTATAAAACGGTGCATATCATCACTTTTGCAAAAAAAAAAGAAAAAAATCATGCATTTTCTTCAGAAATAAATTTTAAAATTGAAACAAAATGTTCAACATTTTTTAATATAATTTTTTTTACTCTACTTTATTCCTTCCTACTTACTTTGTTCTGTTCATTGAACATTTCAAAAAAAAAAAAAAAAAAAAGATCTACGATCCAATTAAATATGAACAATGAAGCCACCCAAGCCGATTCAAATAACAACGTTGTATAGGCATTAATAGATAGCAATTTATCACAATTTTTCAATTTAACACAATTTAATCATTTGTTAATCATAATTTAAGAGTAATATCAATTATTTAATATTAATTTAGTTATCACAATTTGAGGTTGCGCTGGTCTAACTGACAACCGACTTGCAAAAGGTGCAAGGTGCTGCGATCTCTTAATATGGGTGGGTATCTTGCTTGATTGGAAAGCTCAACCAGTGCCTGGCTCCACTATTTTTTGTGTAAATTACTTTTGAATTAGAAGTGGCAAATTCAAATTTGGATATGAGCCCTTTTGATATGAAAGTGAATGAGTGGATACTGGCCAATAAGGGCTAAGTTCCATTTTGTTGTAAAAGACCTGGCAAGAAATAAGGAGATGGATATACACTGTTCAGGTGGTAAAACCAATGTTTACGAATTTTTTAGCAGTAGATATAAACCACTTCGAGAAGAAAGAAATTCATGAGTTGATAGGGCTTAAACTAAAGATTCTGAAAATGAAAAAAAAAAAGAAGTTTTTTTCCCCAAAAGTTCATATAATTCGTTTTGAAAGTAAACTCCTCAAATATTCTGGAATAAATAAAACTACACTGGAAAAAAAAGGAAACGCACCCTCCATATAACGCAAACAATTTTAGTTACTGCAATGGTATGATTTTATGAACATTAGGACACAATGCTTTAAACAAGGGGTTCTCAAACTGGGTGCCTCAAAACAATGGAGTGCCATAGGAAGAGACGAGGGGTACCGCGAATTGTTCATAGTATCAATATATATATTTAAGGTGGGTGCGCAAAATCAAGTATTTTCCACTAATAAGGTCATCCCGTTATTGATGTAGCATTGTAAAAATGATGAACATTAACTGAAGATCAATTGCTATCAACAAGCAGTTTCTAATTAACAGGCAATAGAACAAACAGAAACTAGGTAACAAAAGTTATTACAGAAGCAAAATGTCAAAACTACCTGCCTTGTTTTACAGTAAGTTTTGTTTCAACATGGATTACTGTAGGTTACATGTATGAAAAAAGTTATTTATTGTGCTTGAAGCCTAATTTATGTTCCAAAGAAGGCAAAACCGTTTTCTTTGTTAAAACTACTGAAAAACTTAAATTTTAACTTGTTTAATTTTTTTCTTAGTTTTTATGAGTCATCTGATGACTATGCAAAAGCTGGAGCCAATTTTATCATAAATGAGTGAGATACTAGGTTATGAACTTCAGGATGTTCTTATTTGGTGCACTTATCTTATATAACAGAGATGGACTGGGGTGCCGAGAGAAAGAGCCAATTCTTCAAAGAGTGCCGCGAGTCGAAAAAGTTTGAGAACCCCTGCTTTAAATGATAATTTAAAATTTTCTGGCAAAAGAAGTTGTGGAGATGTTCTGAAACTATACTTTGATCGCAGTACTAAATTTAAGCCATTATACTAAAATGATTCACTAAACAATATATTTTTCCTGATTTAAAAAACTCAACTTGAAATGCTAAATATTAAAACATTTAAGAGGAATTTAAAAACTAACTAAGGTTACATTTACACTTCAATAAACATTTATACAAGTTAATTAAGTTACAAGACTAGAATAAAAGGTTAAACTTAATTTCTAAGAACAAAAAGTTTTAACATTCTCCTGCTTCCACAACTGCACAATTAAAACACCAAATTACGTCTCTTTCTCCAAAGTAACCAAGGTTACAAGAAGTTTTTCAAAATTATCAGGATCATTTCCCTAAGGGAGGGAAAAAAATAATAAAATAAATGTTTCTACATTACAAAAAAACATTAACAAGAAATACATTTCGGTGCCTCAGAGCAACACTAAGACATCTAACCCCAGGAATAACACTAAGATATCCAACTGTTGCTCTGAGGCGACGATTTGTGTTTCATTACCTACATTAAAACTAAACTATTCAACGAATCATAAGCAAACTAAAATCTTACTTTAATAATATCTGCTAAATTATCTTTAAATTTTTTCTGATACTCTGCTTTGATGAAGACCATATCAATTTCACATCTGCTAACAACAATCCGCATAAGTGTTTTGGGATCTTTAGTTGAACCCTGAAAAAATAAAACTGTTTTAAAAACATCATTTACAAACAGACTGTACCGTAAAAGCACTTATTTTTGTAAGGCTTTACTTTTGGTACTTTTTGCATGTCTGTTAAAACCATTTTCCCCCTTTCTCACTAAATACCAGGTTTATACTATATGTTTTTTTTTTTTTAAATATGCTCTTACATACCAGCAACTTCCATCATCTATGGAACTTGGCGAGTGCTTTAATGTCCTCTAATTTGAATTACGACCACCAAATATATGTACCAAGATTTTTTCTGGGGGTTTTGTTCTTTCCCATGATTTCCATTGGGTACCAAAAACATCTCTGCAAGGTGATATTGGATTCTCAGTCCTAATAATTAATTCTTATTGCCATAATTGTTTACTAATATGTCCCTTCCCTCATTGTTTTGAATTTATAATCACTTAAATGGATCCAAGTTATGTGGATACAGAATCCACATAACTTTGTAGTATCACAAGTTTTAAATTGACTGCACTAGTCTGAACTTCTTAAATGAAACCTTCATTTAAGAAGTACTAAAAAGGCTGAACTCTTTAGCTACAACTAAAGGTACTAACAATAACATATCC
This sequence comes from Uloborus diversus, assembly GCF_026930045.1. Taxonomy (NCBI): domain Eukaryota; kingdom Metazoa; phylum Arthropoda; class Arachnida; order Araneae; family Uloboridae; genus Uloborus; species Uloborus diversus. Next base: position 45,858,897 of record NC_072732.1, read on the forward strand.
ATTAGTTTTGTTACAACCAATAGGTGGTTGGTGCACCAAAAAAGTGGGGAGTGAAAAAAAGATGCGTGAGGTTAGGGGCGTGGCCTCTGAAACTTTTTTTTTTTTGGTAGAATCTGGTTTCATTAAAGGCTTTAACATTTATTATTCTATGACCTACAAAAAATGCAGAATATAACCTCAAAACTTGCGACAGACGGCCATAGGCCATAAAAGACTTTCCCTTCCAATTGAAAGTTCCATTTTTATGAAATAAGATTAGAAAACTTCATTTTTTTTTTGAAATTTTTAGTTGTTACTTTGGTGGAAAAAATCAACCCACCATGTAAAAAAACATTCCTCAAACAATTATTAATTTTTAACTCTAAGACCCTTTTATTTTTGAATGTGAGGGGGCTAGTACCCCCCCCCCCCCCCCGTACGAGCCGTCTATGGTTACAACCAGTGCTGTAGTTAGGGAAGGCGCAAAGGAATGCCATTTCCAGAAACATGATGTCCTCAATTAATTTCTTCAAGATTTCGATAGTTTTGACATCATCTTAGTTCCACTGTTTTTAGATCCCAACCAACCGAAAAGAAAAATCGAAACTACTACTGAAAAATAAAAATAAAAAACAACGATTAAGATTTTTTTTAAAAAAAAGTGATTTTCGGAAAAAAAAAGTGAAGTGTGATAGAAGAAATTGGTATAGACTGATTGGGGGGGGGGGGAGGCATCAATTTATAAGAGGAGGATTGATAGATTAAAGTCAACCCAGAGCTTATTGTTTTGTGTCGTAATTCCTACAGAATTCATTGTATCTGCTTAAACGCCAATTTCATTTCGTTATACAAAGAAACTTTCAAGTTTAGCATAAAAAGTAGGATTAAAGAAAAAAAAAGACTAGAAGCAAATCTTGAAACATACCTTCAATACACGATGAAGTTTTCGGGCAAAATAAGCAGGAGTATTTTCTACGCAACGAACTAAAAAGTAGTCAAAAAAATACGTATCACTAAGCTTTTATTTTCTTTACATAAATTAGTTGTGTTATTCTACAACAAAAACTATTATATGTACACATACATTACATTAACTTGCCTTTCTTGTTAATATAAATAATCTTTAAGCCAGTTTCACCTAGTATTAACCATTACACTTATCTTAAATACTATATTAAATACTGTATCCTAAAATTTAAAATATGACATTAACAAGCAATTGAAAAGCTAACTGAAAAACTAATGTGCAATGAAAAAGTATTGCATATTTTGAAAAGAATTTGATTCTATGACTGATATTTCTGCCAATTGTTGCTTGAACTCTGAAACAATGCTATTAAACAATTACTTTTTAATGTCTAATAGCTCCATTACCATCAATGTTTCTGAGTGAGTTCAAATTCAACTGCACTGTACAACCTATATATGAATTTCTCTAACATATGTGGCACATGATTAGAGCTTATTACTTAAGCAAACAGTTAAACATGACAAACGGCTGTTGAAAATTTCCGATTCCGAAACCTTTGATTTGATTCATAGAACATGTATTTGCATCGTTTAATAACTTTTCAATGGAGCAGCAAAATATAATTAAGAATGGTAGGAAAAATGCTAGCTATACGCGACTAAAACGTCCATTCAGTCCGAAAAAAGATCTAAAAGAAATACTGATAATAGAAATAGATGTTAACAGAAAACTTAAGATAAAAATAAGCAACCATTGCATTTGGCCAAATTTTTTTTGGCCAACTGCAATAAAGAAATCATATGACTTGCCTACTGACAATATTCAAGAGCTTAATTGCTGCAAAATGTCCAATGTTTCCACATTTTGTAGTATGCTTTTCTGGGGACATGAAATGAACAGCAGTAAAAAAATATGTTTTAATCTTTTGCTGATGCAGTCAAAACAAAACGATTATAGGTAGAAATGTGGGTGCCGAGCCATAATCTCAACTATCGAAATGCTAATAAATTGGAGGAGACTTTGGTTATGATTTTGGGCAACATTGGGAAAGTGGAGCAAAGTAATGGTAACTTTGTATTGGCGAGTTAACAAAAATCTTGGCACCAAGGCCATTCTAACGGTTGAATCGATTATTTCAGAAAGGGCGTAAGTCCTACGAGAATCCATTGGACTTACGTCCTTTCTGAAATAATTGATTCAGTTACATTAAAATATAAAAATTCCACCAAATAAACAACAGGCCACAAGAAACTGTCAAGGTTAAACTAGCATTTAAAACAATTCATGAAAGTCTGTTAAGTAAAGAGATCATTAAATAACATTAAAATGCAAAATAATCTTCAAACTCCGTTGTTAATCGCCAAGCAACCAAGTTAGAGTAACACTGTTGGGAACTGGCAAAGCCTCTGACATTGTGTAAAGTATTTGTTTATTCTACTAAGAGACTTTTTTTTTTTAACTCTGAGGAGAAGACACTAGAGAGATCAGGGGTCGGTCCAGAATTTTTCAAAGTCCATTTTTTTGTGAAAAATCAAATAATTGTGTGAAAAATCAATTAACGATTAATTTGAGTCCAGCTTGGCCCAGAGCCTACTGCTGGTTGTCACCTTTGTATTTGTATTCTCAGATTTTGTGGTTAACTTTTCATAAAAAAAAAAGTCTCTCATAAGCTTTTTTCTGAATTTTCCAGCTGAATAAGCAGTTAAATTTAAAATCATTAATAAATCAAATTTTAATTTCTAACTGTGCATACGAATTTGAATAAATATGCTAGTCTAAGATAATACTGATAAGCAACAAGTATATATAATGTATATTATAATTATGAAGGAAGATTTTAGGAGAGAAAAAAAAGCTACCAACCTATAGTAAGAAGTGCTCTTTTTAAATGCCCAGATGTTTCAGACTCAATAGCCTCAGATAATGTACGTCCAGTAATATCTTCATACTCTTGAAACACAAAGCGTAGGTGTTCGTAACTTTCGGTTGCAAAGAGTGTGTTGTATGCAGCATCGTCTGTTGCCCAATTAGCTTCACCAGCTTCAAATAAAGCCTGAATCAAATAATTTAAACATATAAACGCTGAAATCAATGTCAAAAATGTAATGGCTATAATTTTTTTATGTGGTTTCTTTTTAATTGTATTACATAATATTTAAAGATGTATTGGGTGGCATGAACTCCCCTTTTGTAGAGTGCAACTTCAACATAATTAAACTCAGACAGGCCGTACAGTTGTCAATAAAAACGGGGTGTCTACTGACCTGGAGATGCAAAATTCCAGTATTTCCAGAATGACATTTTAAAATTTTCTGCTATCATATAACAAAACATTTTAGGTTACTATTTCACAGCGAAATGATAAACAAAGTAAAACACCTCATTTAGGAGTGAAATTTATAGATACAATGCATACTTCTTTCTCTTTATATATGCACTTTGAATTCAACTATTACATTAATACAGTACCAAAAATTTTATTTCTTTATTCTGTGCAGGGCTATGGAGTAAGAAACATCCTTATATTAGGATATCAAAAATTATATTGACTCCTAAGTGAGTCCAGGAGTTTATTATTTTATTTTTACTGATGCATCTAACTTTTTCCTTCTGCAACCACTTGAAGGAGACTGAGACCCTTTGCAACTTGCCAAACCCAAATCAATGACACTTACAAAATCAGAAATAAAGATTCTGGTACAGCATTTTTGTGCAGTGACATATAACTAAATTCATTTAGAGTATAAATAGGAAAATGAATTTTACTCGTAAGGTACCTAGAAACCTGATTTAGACAGAATTGTAGGAGATATTTTGGTTAGTATGCAACTTAGAAAGCAAAATTTACCTCAGCATCATTCCTAACTTTGTCTAATGAAACAACACCTTCATTTCGTTCACCCTAAAATAATAATAATAATAATAGTAATTATTATTTAAATTAAAGGATTAAATACAACGTTTACGAAAATGCATCAATTAAAATGGACATCTAATAATAAAAGTCAAATCTATCACATTATTTAACATTATCTATGCACATATGATACTGTAAGCTTGAAGTTAATATGTACAGGGATGTGCCGACCAAAACTCGTTTTTGGAGCAATCTTGGGAGCAGAAAAATGGTGAGCTTGGAGTAATAAAACAGCGGATTTGGAGCAGCCTGGAGCAGTAAAATAGCAAATTTGGAGTAGCTTGCAGCAGCAAAAATTTAAATTTTGCATCAATTTGGAGCAACTTTGTATATTTCAAGGCTGGAAAAATCTTTAAAATATGACATGCCCCGCCGAGCATGTTTGTCTAAAAATACATACTTGAATAAAATTTTTACATGCTCAGTTTTTTTATTGTATTATTACAAAAATATTTGAATTTGTCATATAGCATTAATCAGACAAAAAAACTAATTTAAAAGCTTTATATCTGAATCAAGAATTATTTCAATATAACATATAAAAAGAAATTAAATAACTAGTACATAATAAGTCTTCATTAAAATTACCAATACTTAATTAAAATATTATAATAATTGCATGCTCAGCCGGGCATGTAAGGGTAAAAGATTTATTACTGATCCAAATTTTTACATGCCCCGAGCACGTCGGACAATATAATTTTCGAGCCCTGATATTTTTCACACACAGAAACATCTGTGACTTATACATCACTGCTTTAGTGCACACTTAACTTATAATGCTTTAATACCTATTTTTAAAATTTGTTTGCTTTTATGTTTCATATATACATGTAAACGACATGATATATATATATATATATATATATATATATATATATATATATACATGTAACTCAAAAACATAAACTTTATTCCAACAAGTTACACGTGAGTTTAAAGAGATATTAATTAATATTTTTCTTTCGTTTGGTATGTGTAAGTTATTCATTTATGTTTGACCTTATTACTATTATAATTATTATTATTTTGGCATATATGTTTATACACTAAACTACTTGATTAACAAATCTGAAGATCAAGCAAAGGCAACATTAATACTTTTTATTTTTAACTGTTTGATATTTAATCACAGAATTAATAATGAAATTAGGATTAAAAAAATTATGAGAAATGATGTCATAAGAAAAGGAATTTTAAAATACACTTGAAAAAAATATGAAAAATGTGAGAAAATATATAGATAAATAAAAATTTTAAGACAAACTAGGAGAAAGTGCCTGAATCTGAGAAACTTGAAATGTTTCCATATTCATTACCAGAGCATTAGAATTTCGAATTTTTGCTGTCTTAAGTATTGCCAACCAAAATTAAAGACCAATTTTCTGTCCTAAAACAGAAAGAAACCCCAAGACTAAAAACTGGTGAACAATATTAATTTTTACAGATGGCTTTCGCTTAAACCAATTTGGATGCAACTGGATTGATATTTTCGAGTGGGTGTGACAAGAAGACGAACTTACAAGTCCTCATATTCTGAAAACAAAAGATAAGAAAGGTTGAAAATAATGATCAAAACAAAATTTTTCAAGTCAAAGGAACATAATCACATAAAAAATAAAAACGATCGAGTTTTTCAAAAGCAAATGCAATCGGATTTTGAAAAAGCGCAAAAAATCGGGACCTAGTCAAAAAAATCGCAAACAACAAGTTTCAAATGCAAACTTGATGATATTTTTTTCAAAAATTGCCAATTACACCGAAGGAACTGCAACATTAAATTCAAATATGCACTTTTGGCGCAAGTTTGTCCGATTTCAGCGCAGATTTTGTTTGTCCGATTTTGGAGCGGTTTGGCGCAGGATCGGCGATTGGCGCAGTTTGGCACATCCCTATATGTATGAAAGTATGCAAGAAACAAATATAAAATGCTACAGTAATTAATATACATGAAAACAATTTCAAAATGCAGTATAGGAAGATTGCTAACTTACAGTAAAAATTTTTTTTTGTTTCCAACAGCATCAACTACACAAGCTTAAAAGTTTACAAAAAACTAATACTGAGTAAATATGTTCTAAAATACAGTTTTTAAATATCAAACTCACAACCAATCTTTATCAAATATATTGATGAAATTTTAAGAAAAGGTCATTTTTTTAAAACATTCTAATTTTGTTAAGTTGCATTTTGAAAAACAAAATTCATTAAAATTGCACTTTCATAGTCTTGAGATATTCATTGAAAACCTACAATTGCTTGCGAACTTTCGCTGGTATGCTAAATTCATTTTAGCTACAATTTTGTTGGTAATCTTGGCTTCAATGAGATGACATCTGCTATGGTTGGCATTGGCAAAAACATAGGTTTTTTTAAAAAAGCCCATGGACCCAGGTTTTTTTTAAATAAAACTCAAAAAAAAAAAAACCCAACTACAGTTGGGTTTTTAAAAGAAATGTGGATTTTTTGTCTTTTTTTAAGGGAAAATGTGGGGTACTTGTAGCATATTGTAGCGCAAGTATATGTACAAAGCACAAAATCGTTTTGAGGTAAAAAAAAGCTGGAAAATTCAGCATTTTCTGAAGAAAAGTATAAAAGATGATGAAACCCAAGAATGGTGAAGTTTCAGATTTTTTGTTTCCTTGATTACCAACAGTTAAGATAAAGTTACTTCCTGAGTGATAAAATCTTTTGTTCGTTTTTAATTACAAAGTTTTTTATTTTTTTGCATTTTACTATATTACATTTCATTTTGTTATGCAAAACTACTGTCGAACCTCAAGTAGTTTAAATCCCTTTTTACTGAATTTCAGCTTAATCAAGACATTTCTTTGAATATTATGTTGCCTGTTTTTCTATTTCTGTGTACAGAGTAAGAAATATTAAACTTTTTCGTAAGATGATGAAAATACTGTACATCCTATTCTGTTTTCTGCCGACCATTTGTAAAAACCTGTTAAATTCTAAAAAATATACCTTGTTTATTCGAGATTTGTGACGTGTTGGTTTTCAGAAAATAATTCACATGAAAGCCTTTTAGCTAGAGTAGTTCCCTCTGTACAATCTACAAATATGGAGAAAATCAGACGTGACAGGACTTAGTCAAGATAATTTGAGTTATTTATTGACCAGTTAAAGAAAAAAGTTAAATATATTTATTTAAAATCTTTGAAGTATTTTTTAATGTCGTTAAGAGTTAAGAAATATTATTAAAGTTCAAAATTCATTTTTATGTCCATTGTCTGTGGTGAACAAATAAAAAAGAAGTTTAAATTGTGAAAATATTTAAATTAATTAATTTTTTTAAAACTTCTCTGAAAAATTTAAAAAAAACCCAAAAGTGGGCTAATTAATGGGTTTTTTAAAATGGGTTTTTTTCACAAAAAATGCTTTGAAAGCAGAAATATGAATTCCTGCTAGAGATGCAAGAAAGATAAAGAAAATAGAAGAAAGGAAAACTGAAAACTAGTAAACTGATAATTGAAAACAGCGGGGGGGGGGGGGGGGGGGGAAATAAAAACTTGATACTAAAAATGGCAAAAAGAGAGAGAACAAAACAAAAAAACTCAAGAGTTCTGCATTTTTTCAAAGTCCACCTCCGCCCCCCCCCCCTTCTTTTAGAGAACAAATAAATAACTTTTAAGAACTTTTCCAAACAATGAGTTGCGGTCAATTGCATAAAGGCAAATCAATTGATTTTGCATGCAAGATGACTTGCAGTATTTTTACCAAAAGAATTTTGTCTTCAGAAATCAAGGATGATAACTATTGTTGGTGTTGGTCAACCTTTGGAATCAAAGATTTTTCTAGACTTTGAACAGCATTCACTCCAAACACATCACTAGTTCCAACAGTCAACAAGAAACAGTCAGAATCTACTGAATCGTCTAAGCTGACATATGGCCCCTGCTTCTAAGGCGCCTCCAAAAAAGCATTTGACTTAGAGCCCTCTGACATCTAAATCGGGACCAGCCAACAGTGTTCAGCAATTTCATCTATCTATTAAGGACAAATAGTCGGGCGCCCACACAGGCGGTGAGGGCGCCTGTGATGCAGGGAGTGTTATTGCTGCTAATTTGATAAGTGTTTTTTTACTATAATTTTTCATTATTACTGTCTAGTTTTAGGTTTTTTTACTTCACTTTATCATATAATTTAGTTTTATTGTGTTTTGGGGGCTCATTTTTGCTGTTATTGTATTCTTGAAGTGTTTTTGCATTTTTTGGAGCTAAGCCTAACATGTGGTGATCTCCTGGTTTTTGATCTTGTGTGCTTTATTGGGTGTAGCAACTCTGTTTATTTACTGCTGTTTTTAGTATTTATTCTGTGTTTTTTTGCATTTTTATCTTTCTGTTTTGCCTTTTGGAACATATTCACTGAGTAGAAATGGGTGTTATATGCATTATGAAAGAGGTAAAGAGTGGGAAGGGGGACAGGTGGATCTCTTGTGATTTATGTCATATGTTCTGCCTGTATAAGGGGGAAAATGAGTCTGTTTTTGAGGAGGATTATATTTGCACTAAATGTGCTGAACTCTCAGACTTAAGACTTAAGATGCTAGTTTTGGAAGCCCAGTTAGCATTAGGGTGTAGGCCAGTTGTAGAAGGTATAAATGTTCCAGAGATTCAGGGGAAAGTTTCAAATGAGGAGTTAGATTGGGAAACTAAGGGTGTAATTTTGGGGGACTCTATGGTAAGGGAGGTGGGTAACACAGTTGGGAGAATAAAGCGTAAGGTGGCTAGGTGTTGTTTACCAGGGGCTCGGGTAAAAGACATTAATATGGTTGCTGAAAAGAAGGGAGTATTGAATAAGGAGGATATGGTTACTTTGTGGGTGGGAACAAATGATGTAGGCCACAGTAAAAATGAGGAGTTTTTCTAGGGAATGGGAATCCCTGTTGGATAAAGTAACCAGCTTTTCGACGAATGTCCAAGTGGTTGGTTTGCTTCCCAGGTATGGAGTGCATAGGAGCTGGCTAAATCAACGTGCGAGGTGTATGAACTTGCTACTGAAGTCAATTTGCGAAAAGCGCAGTATCAGGTTCATTGATGTATGGAGTCATTGTAAACGGGATTGGATTGCTAGGGATGGCCTGCATCTGAGCTCTACAGGGGGTCAATATGGTTAGTGGATTAATTTTAAGGGCTTCGGAGTCAAAAAACTAAGTTGGAATGGGGGGCATGGTTCAAGCATCAGGTATCGAGAGAATGAAATTTTTTTGGGTATTGCTATGAATGGAAATAAAGTGACGAACAAGAGTAGTAATGTTAACAATTGTAATTTAGGAAATTTCAGGGTGTTAAATAAAAGCAACTTAGGCATGCTTAAAGTTTTCTATACCAATGCTCGCAGTATTAGGAACAAGATGGATGAATTGAAAAGCATAGTTATGAATGAGAAGTTGGATGTTATTGGAATTACAGAGACATGGGCTACCGAATCTGATGCAGAGTTATTACATATTGCTGGGTATAATTTGTTCAGACAGGATAGAGTAGGTAAAAGAGGTGGTGAGGTTTTATTTTATGTTAGAGACAATTTTATTTGCAATGAATTGGTCATAAATGATAAGCCTACTGATATTGATATGGTTTGGCTGGAGTTGATGAGCAGTAAGGGCAAAAAGCTACGCTTTGGAAACATTTATAGGCCACCTAATTCAAACCAGGGACAAGATGAACAGATGTACCGTATTATTAGTGACATGTCCAGTAAGGGATCCGTTATCATAATGGGGGATTTCAATTTTCCGGGTATTGATTGGAATAATTTTTATCCTGGTAATGGCAAAGAAGAGGAATTTTTAAAAGTAATTGGTGACTGTTTCTTAGATCAAGTTGTAACTCAGGGAACTCGAGAGGAGGCCATTTTGGATCTAGTTTTTTGTGACATAGGTAGTTTTGTTCAGGGGTTGAGTGTAGGGGAGCATATTGGAGATAGTTATCATAACAGCATTAGGTTCCGGGTTAAATCTGAAGTGTGCAAAGATGATAATTTTAGGTTTGTGCCCAATTTCAGAAACACCAATTTTGTTGCACTTAGGCAGAGCTTGAAAGAGGTTTTTTCGTCAGGATTGGAAAATAACGACGTAGATCAGCAGTGGACGGAATTTAAGGATAAACTTGCTAAAACCGTTGGGGACTATGTTCCATTTAGGAGAAAAGGTGTTAGTACCAAAATTTGGCCCATGTGGTTCTCTAGGGAGACTAAAGAAGCTCTTAATTATAAGCAAGCCACTTTTCGTAAGTTTAAAGAAACTGGTCAGAGTGTGGAGAGGCTCCAGTATGGTAAGGCAAGGCGAAATTTTAAGTATTTGGTACGGATTCAGAAAAGGGAATTGGAGCAAAGGCTGGCAGATGACATTGATGGGAACCCTAAGAGGTTTTTTGCTTACGCTAATTCTGGGAAAGTTCAAAACAGTCAAATTGGGCCTTTGGTTGATGAGTATGGAAATTTAATCCAAAACGATAGGGATATTGCAAATGTTCTTAATAACTTTTTTTCCAGTGTGTTTAACGATAACTGTATCTCAACAGTTGACACTAACAAGACACAAGCTGTTATACAGCTTGAGGATTTTGTATTTTCCAGGGAGGAGGTTTTATTTCATTTGAAAAAGATTAAAGCAACTAAAGCTCCGGGACCAGATAATATCTATCCAAAAATTTTAGTTGAATGTGCAGAGGAATTAGTGGATGTTATTTTGAATATTTTCAATGCTTCTTATAACTCTGGGACGGTGCCAGAGGACTGGAAGCTGGCTAACATAACGCCACTCTTCAAGAAGGGGTCTAAAGGTATTGCTGGGAATTATAGACCTGTAAGTTTGACTTCAGTGATTTGTAAGATTTTCGAAACTTTGATCAAAATTAAGATCATGATGTTCTTAGAGACTAATAGTCTGTTGACTAGTTTGCAGTATGGTTTCAGGAAAGGTAAATCCTGTACTACTAATTTATTACATTTCTACGACAAGGTTACCTCAGCTTTAGATAACAAAAAATGTGTGGATGTTGTTTATATTGATTTTCAAAAAGCTTTTGACAAGGTACCGCATGTTGCTCTTCTCAGCAAGTTAGCTGACATTGGAATAGGAGGAAAAACTTTACTTTGGGTTAGAAATTGGCTTACTGGTAGGAAGCAAAGAGTAGTTGTGAGAGGAAATCATTCTAATTGGAGTGATGTTTTAAGTGGGGTTCCTCAGGGATCAGTTTTAGGGCCTCTTTTGTTTATTATATTTATGAATGACATCAATGAAAATATTTCTGGAAGCATGAATTGTTTTGCTGACGATGTAAAAGTTATGGGGATTGTCGAAAATGAAGAACAAGTAAAACAGCTGCAAGAGGATTTAGATCATATTACTAAGTGGGCAGATAAATGGGGTATGGCAGTTAATGTAGGGAAATGTCAAGTGCTACACTTAGGTCATGGAAATAAGCGTATGAGATATCGTTTACAGGGTTCAGTCATAAATCAGGCAGAAAATGTTATGGATCTGGGTGTCTTTATAAATCAGGACTTCAAGTTTAGTCAACAGTGCAGTATTGCTAGTAACAAAGCCAACAAAATGCTTGGGTTCATCAATAGATCTATTTCAAAAAAATCTAAGAAAGTTCTTCTGCCTTTATATAGGAGTTTAGTAAGACCTCATTTGGAGTATGCTGTTCAGTTTTGGTCGCCTTATCTGAAGAAAGATATTTTTGTATTGGAAAGGGTTCAAAGAAGGGTAACTAAATTAGTAAAGGGACTCTCAGATTTAGATTATGATACCAGACTTAATAGGCTTAACATGTATAGCCTGGAGCAAAGGAGGGTCAGAGGGGACATGATTCAGTTATTTAAATTTATCAAAATGAAAGATGTAAATGGATTAAATTTTTGCGGGGAAAGTAGGACAAGGGGTCATTGTTTTAAGCTATTTAAATCTCAGGCTAACTTGGAAATCAGGAAAAACTACTACTTTAGCAGGGTCGTGGGCACTTGGAATAGCTAACCGGAAGAGGCGGTAATGAGCAAGGGAGTGAATAGCTTTAAGAGGGCCATTGATCTTCATTGGGGACTAATTAATTGACTAGGACCAGCCTAGCTGGGCCCAGAGCCTGTTGCTGGTCGTCACATTTGTATTTGTATTTGTATATAAATCACTTCTGGCACAAAAGTGTCTTGGACACATGAGGCTTAGCGTACATGGGCAGATTTGTAAATATGAGTTTAAAACCACGGTTCTCTTAAGAGATTTACCCCCCCCCCCCAAATCCCTCTCATTGCCGGCAAATATATTCTTATAGGAAAAATGCAACAGTAACAATGCAAACAGGTGAAATTAAACAGTATTGCTCAAAGTTCATACATACTTTGCATATAAGTAGAAGCATTTGTTTAAACTGTGTCTGACAGTCATTTTTAATTGAGTCCTCAAGTGTTTTTCCAAATTCTAAAATAAAAAGATAATATCATTTTAAACAATAAAAAGTGTACAAAATTATGTGATAAAAGAAAATAAATATATAATATTACTTTAAAAATCAGCTATCAAGCTTGTATACATGTATAAATTTATATTCATCAGCAGAAATTTAAAAAAGAAATCAATAAATAAAAAAGAAACTAAAATTGTAAGGCGTAAATGGAAGCTTTTACAAGGGGAGAACTAGAACTTACATTACATTCTTCTGAAGTTATTTGCATTTAATGATTTTGAACATTTTGTACTTCTATTTGGATACCTATAATTTTCAATGTATACTTAACTTCACTCAATTTACGAGTGTCCAGAATAGATCTGCACACGTGGAGTTCTTTTATAAAGGTGATTGGAGTGCTAGAGATGGATGCATCTGAGGGTTAGAGGTGTCAAAATGGTTATTGATTTGATTTTAAGGGCTTCTGAGTTAAAAAAATAATTTAAAAGGGGGGGGAATCAGCCATCAAAATGTTGCCCGATTTTACGTTAAAGTTTTTAGAATGTTTTCTACAAGAGTAACATGCATAAAGTAATTTTGTTTCCTATTATTATTGGCAAAAGTCTAAGTATACAAACAAAAAATCAATATATGAACATATCAAAAACAATACAAAATATCGACAAAAACATTCAAAAAGAAAACATAAATTGAAACTTATTCAAGCAAAATTAGTAAAATAGACATACTTCTTTGGTATATTTCTTTTATTTGACTCATTTGAATATTGGTGATAGTACACAGTATTTCCAACAACAAATCCTCATCTTTTCCAGGGCCATAGATAGCTCTACGTAAAAGTTTAGCATAATACTCAGCAAGAGGAATGAGTAGCAATTCCATTGTTCTTTGAAAATTTCCTGTCAATTTACCAAGAAGAGTATCTTTTAGATCCTACAAAATAAATGAGAAATTGTATGTATAAAATCATGCACCTAAAAGACTGTTGAGTTTACAAAATTCACCCTCCTTTGATCCTCCTTTAAATAAATGGGGGGGAGGGGAATTGACATCTTTAATTCAAATTTTGGTTTATTTTTTCTGCAAATGATTCCTGTCCCTGGAATCCACTTTATTTATACTTGACTATATACCCTCTTGACTTTACACAATTCTCTTCACACAAAAACACTATTTGGCCCACAAAACACTTCCATTAGCATGTCTTCCTCCTGGGCGGTGCATGTGTATAGGGCAAAAAACGTATAAAACATCCCCTTTGGAACATCAAATGCACCCAAAAGAGGAGATGCACAACTATCCCACTCAAAGTCTAGATACCAAATTTCAAATTTCTACTGCATACCGTTTTTGAGTTATGCGAGATTTTCATATGCAACTAAATTGAACTGCTGATAATTAGCTCAGGGATTGTCAAATTGGATATTTCAGCCATCCATACGTTCTTAAGTGCATATACACATGCAAACGGGCTGAAAAAACCACTCAACATTCATCTGGGCAGTAGTGTGCTTAGAGTTTTAGCGGCTCTGTGCAAAATTTGTTTTAGTAGTCGATAAATAATTCTCTCCTAAAACATAACCTGCTGTAGTGTGTCACCCAGCTGTATAAGTTAGTTCGATTTTTTTATAAGTAATTACAAAATTAATGTGAAAAATATGACACAAAATATGGTTGCAAAGAAAATTTTTGGAATCCGAAAGAAATGTAAATGATGAAATAAAGACTGGTACCCAAATTGCGTTGTTTTCAGCCGGGGCGGGGGGTATGAAATATGAAATCAAACTTAAGAATAACGTTCGGAAAAAGAATGAAAAATTTTGACCTTTTTCTGCCTTTTTACTTATTTTTACTATTAGCAAATATAGAAGAGTCATTCCATGTCAAGTGACCAAGGGTTCCCCATTCGGCCATCTACGATTTGGATGAAATTTTATAGAGGTAGAGAGATGCCTTTGAAACTAACCTATGCAAATTTTCAGCTTCCTAGTTCCAAATCCTAAGGATCTAGGATCTCCAAAAAATGAGAGCCGAAATGGCACATGAGCTTTTTGCGCCAAACTGCCAAGTTTACAGAAAATTTTATCACACTGGAAGCCTGAAGTTTTAGGGGCTTAAAGTACAATTAGCTGTTAGTTGTTTAATAATAATACATTCAAGTATTTTTGGAAATTTGAGCTCATTAGATTTTTTCTAGCAAGTGTGTAAACTTGTGAAAAAGCGCGATGGGGAAATTTTTTCCTGGATTTTAAGTTGTCATAAAATCTGAACAAAAATAATTCAAAAGCTTGTACTTCATGATTACATTGTAAAAATATTTGTTTTTTAATGGGTTACAGTTTCAGAGCTTAAATATCTATTTTCTAAAAGATATTGTCATTCATAGTGGCTATGAACACTGTCCCAAGTGAAAAAAATAGCTTATTTTCAAAGCGCGGTAGCTCAAGTTTGTAAACCTCGCATGTTTTCGTTAATACAAGGAACAGATTTTTTCCTTTCAAAACAAGTTTTTCTTTGATGGTGTTCTTTCGAATAAGGATAAAAAAAAGAGTTTGAAATTTTGTCTGCCGTAACGAACTGCCATGTTTAAGTTCATACTACAGGAAATTTTATCACACTGGAAGCCTGAAATTTTAGGAGCTCAAAGTACTTTTGGTTGTCAATACGTTCTAGTATTTTTATGAATTTGAGTTCATTAACTTTTGTGTAGCACATATGCAAAGTTGCAAGAAAAACGCAGTGGAGAAACTTTTTCATAGAATTTAGAATGTCATAAATTTTGAACAAAAATGATTCAAAAGCTCTTATTTTATAATTCTATTGTCAATATACATGCTTTTAATGAGTTATAAATGCAGAGCGTAAATATTAATTTTATAAAAGATATCGGCATCCAAAGTGGCTGTCATAATTGTTCACATGAAAAATAGCCTATTTTTAATGCGCGGTTTTTTTCTTAATATTTTATTTAAAAGTTGGGGGATAAAGTTACCCGAGGGTACAGTAAAACTCTTCTGATGCGGACACTAACAGGACAATTTTTTTTGTCCGCAATGGAGGGGTGTTCGCAGGACAGGGGTTCAATCATGTTATTTGTCTTGGAATCGGGGAATTAAAAAACAAGCACATAAAAGTAGGAGTTTTACTGTATATACACAGCAAATTCTTTCTTTCTAATATGCTTTTTGATAGGTATTTGCAACACTGATATACTGTGGTTGAACAAATCATTGTTTTAAGTGCGGTGTTTCTGAGCATTTAAATATTTTTTTTTCACACTTTTTTTGGAATATGGTGATTTTTTTCATCTGTGTTTCTACCAGAAATTAGGATGTTGTAAATTATGGTTCTGCAAAGTAAATCCATAGAATAAACAGTTTAAAGAATTTCATTCTAATGTAAAGATTTCACTACATAGCTAGAATTCAAATCTGGACGAAAGGTTGACAACATATTCAAAGTGAACTAAAGGAATCATTTCTTATGCATAATATTCTTAAACAGGTTAAAATCTACAATAATATGAGCAATAATGAAGGTAAATCAAAAGAAAACATTTCATAAATTTTGCAGTAAGGATTTTTTTTCTAAATACCTCATCAAACATTGACTTATAAGTTTCCATAATGCGTTTTCGCTGCTCATTTGTACGATTTCCCAAAATATGTATAAGAGTATCATCACCATTTTTGCCTAGAAAAGGATAAAAATGTACAAGCACATTATACTGGAGAATAATTTTACTTCACCTATTAAAACAAAAACAATAAATAAAATTAGAAAAAATAAATTTGTTTGACTTTAAAAAATGTTTTGAATACCGTATATACTCCCGTATAGGTTGAGAAATTTATTACAAAAAATGATGTTTAAAGTTAGGGGTTGACTTATACGCAGGGCAGAATTTCCGAAATGTTTCGACGATTTTTTTCTTAGGAAAAAACACTCGAAAACGTACATTTTCCTGATTTTACCCTATCCCTTTTAAGCTTATATTAAAGAAGTAAAGAGTTACACATTCTGCTATGATTTTACATGTCTGATTGTGAAATAAAGAATAAATAATTACAGTAAACGGTCGACTAACTCAAAAAGTGCGGGGAATCGCCGTATTCGCGAATTTTCCCAATAGTTGCGAATTACAAATACAAATGTGATGAACAGCAACAGGCTCTGGGCCTAGCTAGACTGGTCCTAGTCAATTTACAATCCCCTGTGAAGATCAATGGCCCTCTTAAAACTGTCTACTCCCTTGCTCATTACCACCTCTTCCGGTAAGCTGTTCCAAGGTTCCACTACCCTGCTAAAATAATAATTTTTCCTAATATCCATGTTAGCCTGAGATTTAAAAATCTTAAAACAATGACCCCTTGTCCTGTTTTCAGTGCTAAACTTCAGCCCCGTAACATCTTTCGTTTTAATAAATTTAAACAGCTGAATCATGTCCCCTCGGTCTCTTCTTTGCTCAAGACTAATGCACATTTTTTGAAAAATAATGCAATATAGCTACAGCATAAAATTTTATTGATAAAAAAAATCAAAATAACAGCAACAATTTTTAAAAATCGTGACAGTGAAATTGAACCCTGCAAAAAAAATCGTGATTGCAAAAGTGAACCCTTTTGGTGCAAAAGAATAAAAATCGGACATATTTTAAGATAAATGTTTATAACATTAAATTCTCCTAATTTTTAATAACAATTCAACTTTAGCAGCAAACCGCCCCCCCCCCCCCCCCCGGTAAGTATATAAAGACTTGAATTAAAGGGTTTTCAATTTTTTCCCGATTTTTCTACTAAAAGTAGGGGTGTTGACTTATACTCGAGTATATACAGTATGTACCACAAATTACATAAAATATTTTTTATGTACACAACAAAACAAAAAGCTAATTACTGATGTTACAGTTCACTTTTGTATCAATCAGTGAAAAACAAGTAATATCCATAATAAACAAGTACAACAATTTTGATGGAGTAATTAAAGGATTACTTTTATAATAATAATCAAAAGAAAGTTAGAAAACAAAAGCAAAATTTACATAAAGACTACTTTTGAAGGCAGTTTGTATAGTTTTCAAGAAAAGGTAACACTAAATGAGTAGCCGTATTGCATTACACAATTGTTTGAAACAAATTTCATATGAACCAGCGTATATGAAAGCATAATTTATGGCGTTTTCAAAAACTAGAAACTGCACCACTAGGACTAGTCTGGCACTTGGGGAGAGTTAGAGATGTATACAAAATATAACTCAGAATTAGTAGTATAAGTTTTATGGAAGGGAAGAGTCCTGATGATCAAACTAACAAGGGCACCCTTGCTATCGCCTTGGCTTTCTGCAATCCTGTCTATAAATTTAAATGATTGCACCCACTTTGTATATGAATATTTTTTTTTTTATTGATTGATTAAACGTAGCCTACCTCTAGTTAATCTATAGCTTAATTTCTTTATTCAACTCTTTATATGTTGTGTAACCAACCTAATACTTACAAATTGTAGGGGAATTTGGGGTAAAATGAAATAGCAAGACAAAGTGAAATGGCGAAATATTTACTCTGTTTTTAGTGCCACCTGTCCAGTAATATTTTAACCATGTAGCACCACATGTAGACTATTCTAGTCATGAAAAAGTTATCTTTGAAGATTAAAGTGTATGATAATACAAGCAATTTTCAAGAACTGATACTCATATTGTAATATTTTGTTGTTAGCCAAAAATTAATTTCGTTATTTTAAAATGATAAAGCTCTTGATAGCTATCAACATTTTAAATATTAATTGGGACCTACTAATATTTGGTGCAGTATTTATTTATTTAATATTAAGCTTATTTTTATTTAAAATGTTTTGTACAATTAGTCAAGTGCACACGGAGCATAGTGGATGGAACAAAGGGAAACAGCTCATTTCATTCACTTAATCAGTTTGAAACTATTTCTCTTCTTCCTTTCTATTCCATTGCACAGATCACATTTTAATCTGTTTTAAGTTTTGACCAAATGGGAGTCTACAGTCTCCTAGCCCCCCCCCCCCCTTTTCTATTAATATGCCGCTATATATAGTAGTTATATTTAAATGTAATGCAAATTTAAATTCACAAGTACATTGCAATATTAAAAGTCTCTGAAATTTCGATTTTATCTAGTTTGGATCTATTACATATATGCACTCATTACCGGCTGTAGTAGTTCTGCCACCGAAGGCAATATTGACAAGTGCCACTCTCCTCATTAAATAATAATAATAATAATAATAAATAATAATATGTAAATAAAATAAAAATAATAGTAAAGTGCTTAAAATTAAAGTGAGTTTCTAGTTAAACTCCAAATTAAGTTTTGCATATACAAGAACTGGTACACTTTAAATTATATTTTTTAACATTAAAAGTAGTACATCTTATGGCAATGAAACACATTGATATTTTCAAAAGACTTTTAAATCACGCAACTTGCCACCTCTAAAGTTAGATTGAATTTCTTGTTAAATTCTAAACTATGTTTTTCCAAACACTGGTAAACACTCTAAGGGCGCTCATATGCAAAAAATAAGGGGGGGGGGGACTCAGATATTTTCCCCATGGTTTAACAAGATATTTTCCCCATAGAAACCAATTTGAGTACAGATTAGAGTTAATTAAAGTTTGACATTTTTAATAACTCATTCATTAATTGCTGGAGAAGAAATGTTTTTACATTTTTGCAAAGATAAAAGTACTAAAAGCAAAGAAGTTCTAATTTCAAAGGGGGCTTGAGTCCCCCCCCCCCATATTGGTACCCTTGACACACTCTAATTTATTTATATGTATATTTTAGCTTTGAAGCAGAAAAAAAAGAGTTTCAATTTCGAAATTTGCCGCCTTAGACGACCCTCTAGGTCGCCTACTCCAAGAGCCGGGCGTATATGCACTATATGCCTTTAAAAATGAAAAAAAGAAAAGAAAAATACTTTTCAACAAGTATGTATTCAAGTAAAAAAAAAATTTAAAATGAGGCAACACCAGGGGCGTGCACAGGGGGGAGAAGGGACACCTGTTGGCTGTTGGCCCAGGCCCTAGCCTGAAGGAGACCCAATATTTTTAAAATGAGGGGTGAAATATAGGGGTAAACAATATAGAGGGGGGCCCATAAAAATCATTTGTGAAGGGCCCCAAAATTTCTGTGCACGCCCCTGGGGAAACACAATGGGAATATTTTGACATCATATTTATTTGGAGTTATCATTTCAACAAAAAATATGCTACCATCAACAGTCCAACATGTTGAACAATAAAACAGTTAACTTACTAACCTATCAATTTCAATGCTTCTTTTAAAGCAATTGCATCGCTTTCCGAGTCAAATGGATGGTGAAACTGTGAAGAAATAACTCAATTAATTAAGTGATAAATTTCATAAGAGTTGCATTTCATTATTTTTGTCAATTTGTTCAGTATAGATCACACAATTAACCAAAAAAATTTCGTAACTAAAACAATAAATGATATTTTAAAGAATTAAGTAATTCAGACTGAAATACTAATTGAAAGTTTCAAGCAACGAATAAATAAATAATTAAGTACTCACTACAACAGTTGCCATGATAATATTGTGCTTGAAATAGGGTGAAAGTTTAAAACATGGAGTTTACTTTGTAGTTGCTGACAATTCGATCGCAATAAACGTCATAGAAAAGCAATGTTTGATATGTTTAAATCTGCAACTTTTTTCCTATCATTATGTAACGCTCCCTAAACGATGACTAAAGTTTATAGAAGAGAAGAAAAGAATGTCATCACTGATGGCTTCTCGTAAAGAAAATGCCAAAGAGACTGAGACTGACGTGAAAACTGACATTTTTGAATTAATAGCAGACATTACCATGAAAATGACAATCAAAAATCGAGCGCGAGGCATGTTTGGTATCAATCACGCAGCTTGTAGAAACTCCGGTAGGTTTTTTGGTGCGTTTCTATTGGCTGTCATAAAAGGTTCAATGGCGTAATCATCATAAAGTTTTAGAAGCTCCACCCAAAAGCGCTTGGTTTTCTTTTATTATTTTGAACTTCGAACATTTTATGAAAAGTGGAATAAGTATAGAAACGCATTTTTTTTCTGCAGAGAAAAAAAAAGCTAATTCTCTTCAGAATCGCTCCAATTGTTTGCTTTATGAATTGCGTAAACTTTAATTAGTTTTTTACCCTTCCAAAAAAAAAATAACAGAAAAAAAAATAAGTCAAGCAGGCTCAGATCTATGGATTTAACCCCCTCCCTCAGCAAAAAAAAAAAAAAAGCTTCCCCTGCAATTTTTTTAAAAAATTAGATTTTGTTTTAAACTTCTTCGAGTCTTCTTTATTTTTCAGTTTATTTGTTTTTAATGTTTTGATTTATTATCTTTCTATTTAAACATTTTCAGACGAATGGGGTTGTTTCCATCCGTCGAAAGTACTACTTTTATAGTCACTAAAGTTGATAGAATGAGTAAACATCGAGCGAGAAAAATAATTTATTTTCAAAACACTTTTTGCTTTATAATGTTTTATTTATTTTTGATTTTTGTTAAATTTTAAGACATTTTCACAAGCTTTTCTAGAGGCACTAGTGGAAAAATTGTGAGTTGTTTTGAACCATGATTTACAAAGTTGATTTAATGCTACTCCTGAAATTGACTTTGCTAATGTTTCGATGTTTTGTAGTTTGTAAATTTTGTTAAAAATAAAAAGTAAGAAATGGCGCCCAGGTTGCTAGCTTTACCGAGCTCTCTCTCTCCGGCCAGGAAGGTTTTTGGGAAAAATAAAAATATATTCCTCTTACTTACATTTCTCCAAATTTTAACATATGTTAAATTAGAAAAGCTTCCAAGACAATGAAGGTAACCGCCTGAGGAGGCAGGGGGACACCCTTCCTCCTGAAACCTTAGTCCAGAAAAAAAAAAAAAAAAAAACACATAAGAACTATAAGAAAAGGAGAAAACCCCCAAAACTTTATATTTTCCTCTCCTTCAAAAAAAAAAAAAAAAAAAAAATCCCGGGATGGGCCCCCGAACGCTCTATTATCATCACAGTTCTTCTGAAATTGCGTTTTTGGAAGTTCAGTTTCGAAAAATTGCTGGAACAAATCCTACTCTGGGTGCCAAATGCCCTATAGGGTAACCTTGCGTTGAGATATGAATAAAATGTTTTCATTGCTTTTGAATGCTTATGTTGCGTAGATTTTTTATCCGTTTGATGCCACTCTGACAGATTTGAGTAATTCAAGATGGCGCTTATTTTTTCGATGCGATATTGTCATGTGGTACATCCTTTTACATGTCTTTTACGTCGAGTCAGAATGCAACGTCATTTCTGGTTTAAAAAAATGTAACAGTGATTACCTAAAAACTTTATTAAACCAGATATACAAAATTATATTATAATGCTTTAAATGAGAAATCAAGAATCTATGCTTTAAATCTTAAATGTCAACATTGAAGACACTAAAGTTGAAATAAAAAAGATCTATATCATGCCCGGACTGCCCGGCTCTGGAGTCGCCCCTCTGATTTGAATGCTTTCATCTTGAGTGGTTAATTGAATAAACCACTTAATTGAATCAAATTCTCAAAAATAAAGTGAAATAAAGTATTAACATTGAAAACTGCTGGATATTTGAAACAAATTTTTTTTTCCTTTTTGCCTTCTTTTCGTGAAATGAGATTTTTTTAAAAAAACTAATAGAGAGAAAGGAAGGAGAAGTAGCGTGTTATATCTTGTAGTTACCGTTTTCTCGGAAAAAATTTAAAAAAAAAAAAAAAAAAAAAAAAAAACGAGTGAAACAGGAAGTGTGATATGAGGGTGATTTTTACAGGGTTTTTGTACTCTAGGCTTTTTCACCGGCAGTAGCGTTGTCTGGTGCAACGAGGTCTAAATTCTGAGGACTATAGATTTTTTTATGACATTGAAAATGGGTGTTTAAATTAATTACAGCCCCTTCTAAGCAATCAACAATAGGTAATTTTTTTCAAAGCACAAGGAAATTAAACTTTGAATTTCGTATTGCTTTTTCATATTGTTTTACAATAGATATATATTTTTTAATAATCAAAGAATGAACGTTTTGAACCAATGGATACTCCTAACGATATTTAATCTTAAAAAAAAAAAAAAAAAAAGATTGAACCATTTTGTGCTAACTCTCCGTTGACTAGCCTTATAAGACATTGAACTTAGTATTAATAATTTTAACTTCCACATTTTGTCCTTTTTTTTTCTTACAAGTAAGCCCAAAAAAAAAAAAAAAATGTGAAAAGGAGGAAAGATAAAGCAATTTTATGGACCAAATTCTTAAATTCTGCTGTTTAACATCCTGTTAAACAAACTTAATGACTGTGAATGCTATACAACTGTGCACTGTAGTAAACAATCATCAGGACATCGCACACCCTCTTAGACACAGAAACACAGTGTAGTAAGTCGAACTTATTGCGTTTCAATGGGAATAATTTAAAAACTTTGAACTGTTCAGTGGCGTAGCTAGTGGGGGGGGGGGGGTGGTGAATGGAAAAAATAAATTCCTACCCTTTTGAAATGGAAAAAATAAACATATTTTCTCAATAAGAAAATTAAATTTTTAATTTTTTATTGCAGGCAAAAAGAAAATCACTTCGAAATCACAACTAGACTACTTAGACTTTCGTATCGCTACATGAATAAAATTACTTTGACATAAAAACACAAAACAATAGTTTTTCTTGTGAGTATATCAGTACTATTCCTTGTTTTCTCTGAGGAGGGTGGCAGTGAAAAGTCACGGAACCAATGTTTTTTTTTTATTATTGCTCATCACAGGCGCGACTTTACATGTTTCAGAGTTTGCTTTGATTTCCCATTCATTACAAGAGTTCTCCACTTCAAAAGTAGAGGAGGATTTCTGTTTTTTCGCTTTTGAGAGTAGAAAATCGATTCAACAACTTCGGATCACACATTAATCGGTTCCTTTCGGAAAATAAGCGAATTTCAGTTTTTTTCAACGGTTTGATCCCTGAACTGGGGCAAACAGTCCAAAATTGCGTTTTAGCTTATTCAGTTTCAAACAATTTGCTGTTGGGAACCTCTCCCACGTCCTCTCTTATCGTTTAACACCGCGAACGAGAGTTTCAAACTGTTTTTTTAGGCGAGAGAGCTCCCGAATCTCCCATCTCTTTCCAATTACCAAAGATAACTTAGAAATACGTTTTTAGACTTTAATGTCGAAAAATTTCTGGGCAGAACCCCGATCCCTGCACTTTTCTCTAACGCACCTTTAATTCCAAAAACTTACCGGTTGAAAACGCCCACCCTCTCTAAAGTTATATATAACATAAAGCGCATAAAATTACGTTTTTAAAACTTCAATATTTCAATATGAATTTGTAAAAACAGAACTCGAACCATGACTATCTTTGATTTCCTAACGTGATCACAGTTAGCCTAAAATGCGTTTTCATGACTTCAATTTCAGAATCTTTCAGAGAGAGATCCCTTAATCCCCTTCCTTCTCTCACCTAAAGTCTTAAAAGAACTAAACTGCGTTTTTAAAACTTCAATTTCTTAAAATTTCCGAGGGAGAGACGCCGAACTATTCACCCCTTTTCCTAACTTCCCCAAATAGACACTAAAATTTTGTTCTTAGAATTTTCCGTTGGAGAGCCCGCAAACCCTTTTTTCTCAAAAATAGCTTAAAATAGATTTTAGCTTTAAGAAAGAATTTGGGAGGTAATCCTCTCTCTGCTACCTCTGCCTCTGAACATTAAAAAACAAAGCTTAAAGTCGGAGGTCAGTTGCGGAAAACTTCGAGGGGAGACTGACTTCACAACGATTTTGGCGCAAAGTATCCCAATGTTACCGATTTCGTTAACGTCTCCAAAATAGCCTAAATTTGGATTTCAAAACTTTAATTTCAGAAAATTTCCTTTTGGTGCCTCCGATCCCCGTCAACAAAGAAAATGCCAAAAGAAGTTTACATTTTGAAAAAAAAAAAACGGGAGCAAACCCCAACCCGCCCTTTCCCCGAACGTTATTAAAAATTGCCTGAAACAGCAATTTTTGACTTAAATTTTTCAAAGTGTGAGCCGTGAGCCCTGACCCTCTCCCCTCCCTCCTCACAATTCTTTTTTTCTTTACTAGAGTGTTGAATAAAAGTAGTCTTTTTTTTCTTATATAGTTTCTAGTTTCAATATAAACACCTTTTTAGTTTAATGTATTAGCTACTTCACAACAAAAAAACGACAAATTGAGAAACCGTCCTTGGCCGCAAACATTGTGGTTAAGCTACGCCACTGGAACTGTTGGATTTTTATTAATTGTACGTAAAAAAATATCAATTTTCAGCTATCAGATTTCATGCTCTGTTCATCCCTTTTTGGAGGCAGTATTCATATCTGTGAGGAATTGTTCTCCAAAATGAAGAATGCGAAATCTAAAAAAAGGAATCGTGTTTCTAATACTTATCTGTAGAATCCATTTCAAATTGCTTCATCACACCCAGGGCTGCGGAGTCGGAAGGAAAATGGCCGACTCCGACTCCGACTCTGGATTTTGAAAAGCCCGACTCCGACTTCGGATTTTTTAAAATTTTTTTAAATTGTATTTTTTCAACTCTCTCTCTTCCTTCAGGGGAAGGAGGGAAAACCTCTAAACATAGATTGAAATATTAATTCCTTTTTATGAAAATTTCGCATTTTGTTTTTTATTGTTAACTCAAGACGCATACAACATTAGAAATTCAATTTAAAAATCAAATTTCCCAATAGTTACGAGTTAAAAAGTGAGATGACTTAAAAATCCGTTTTAAAAAATTTTAAAAGGATTATCTGTAATTTGCCCCCTTTAATGTTTAACAAATACATATTGATCAAATCGTGTGCTTTCAATTTTTGAAAGCTGTAACTTGAGAGAAAAAAAGCTTTTTTTCTAAATCCAAGTTCTTGAGAGGGGTGGTTTGCCCGGGTGACACCCATCTGGAAGATGACATCCAGAGTTTATAAAAAATATAAATACTTTAATTCTGAAAATTTTCGTGAATATATTTTAAATTATATTTCATCAATAACATTTCAACGAAAATAGGGCACATATACGTCAGGAGCTAATTTTACACAAAACGCGGCGGTATACAATTTTGTACGAATAGCTTTTACTATAACCTATATTTCTTCTTCGCTAAATTTTTAATTTAAATTTTATTGGCTGCTTTATAGAATTAACCTTTAATATGAAGATTTTAAGATTAACTGAAATTATTGAGTGTTGTAATCAAGAAATCATTTACACACATTTTGTTCCATACTTTTTAGTGAGAACCAGTCTTATAGAAATAGTCTTAATAAAGAAAAAAAAAACATTAGATTATTTCATCGAATCTTTTGGATTCGTGCTTTAGCGCCAGAACTTCTTTGAATTTACAGATCACCTTGAAACGTTTCAACCTTAGCTACGGGCCTCGACTTACTAATTTGTTACGCTTCTTTTACTAGTATTTTATAACTGAGATCGAACAAAACACTATATTTCTATTTTTATTTGAAAGTGATTACTTGAAAATGTTAGGCAACAAAACCGTTTGCTGACAGTTGCTGTTAGTTAAGTTAAAAAGCAAGCAAACTAGGGGACGGCTACAGAAAATTCGGTAAGCATTCAAGCTAGCTGATTGCCATAATGGCAGTTATTTTCTCATTAGTATCTTTTTATACATGTAATCGAACCAATTGGTAGTCAGTTTTTAAAGAATGCAAGGAGAGTCAGTGAAAAGGAAAGAAAAAAAGAAGCCCGAAGTCGGAGTCAGCATGTTTTCTAACGACTATGACTCCTTTACTCCAAAATCATTCCGACTCCGACTCTTCGACTCCGACTCCACAGCTCTGATCACACCACACATAAAAGTCAATGTTGCCAGACTAGTAAAAGGGATAACGAATGTCAGATTTTTCGCGGAAAAAAAAAAAAAAAACACCGTTTCGATAATTTTAGCTTAGTTTTGTGTTTTGTAATAAGTTTCTGCACTTCTTGGAAAAAAAATCTTGTTTCGCTATTTTATTTACACTCAAGAGCTCTCCGATGCAAGGTCATGGGAGGTCACTGTGACCTTCCAAAAATTCCCTTATTCGGCAAATTTTGTCTGGCGATTCGGCAAAATTTGGAGTTTTATTCAGCAACATTATCATCATTCGGAGAAATTCGGAGTTCTATTCGGAAAGTTGAGAATTTCTGTGCTCCAAAAAATTTAAGTTCGGAGCGCCCCTGTACCTATAGTCTTTTCACACCGACAGTTTAGTTTCAAAAATTGCCACAAATGCGGTAATAGTTTACTTTCCATTTACCCCATGATTTCTTTTATTAAACCTGGCAGGGCTGCAGAGAGTCAAGGCGGGCCTTTGTCAGTTATGTCGCCGAGTAGCTTATAAGCTACCTTTACTCCTGTTCGGTCATACGAAAATTTCAGGCCCTCTCATTGGCTTATTCGAGTGTCAATCAAAGCTTCAAAGACGCCATTGTAATTTTGCTAGTCGTCTTTCGCACTGTGTTTCTTGTTTGTAACCTACTAAATACGAATAAGCATTTGCAAATGATATCTTTAATTGAATGTTGCTGGTAAAAACAGCATTATTATTTCCAATCAATTTCATTCTTTGCAAAACAAATGAAAGTGCCTTTGAGCAACTATGCTTTGAAATATTTGAAATAAAAATAGGTGGCGCCATCTTTGGGCAAAAAATGCATGTTTAACGACATTGTTTTGATTTAAATTTAAGTTATTTTAAAAATAATTCTCATGGTAAATTATGTTGTACATGGAAAAGAGCGAATTCTGCTCAATGCGAATGCTAACTCATATTCAATAGAAATTAGCTAGAAATAAATTGGCACAAGAGAAAATTATATTAGAAATTATTATGTATTAAATTATTCACTAGAAGTATTTATTATTAAGGTTAATGGTAATCATTTCTTTAAGAAGAGCTGTTTAAATTGCATTAAATATCATTAAGAATATCAAAAATTGCAGAATTCGCTCTTTCCCATCTACAAAATAATTTACTATGAGAATTATTTTTAAAATAACTTAAATTTAAATCAAAACAATGTCGTAAAACATGCATTTTTTGGCCAAAGATTTCGGCACCTATTTTTATTTCAAAGCATAGTTGCTCAAAGGCACTTTCATTTGTTTTCAAAGAATGAAATTGATTGGAAATAATAATGCTGTTTTTGCCAGCAACATTCAATTAAAGATATCATTTGCAAATGCTTATTCGTATGTAGCAGATTACAAGCAAGAAACACAGTGCGAAAGACGACTAGCAACATTACAATGGCGTCTTTGAAGCTTTGATTGACACTCGAATAAGCCAATCAGAGGGCCTGAAATTTTCCTATGACCGAACAGGAGTAAAGGTAGCTTATATGCCGTCGGGTAACCCGCCCCACAAAAAAATAAAAAAAGAAAAGAGGGGAAAAGAAAAAAAGAAAAAAAAGGAAAGAATAAAAGGGGTGGGAAAGAAGGAAAAAAAGCGGGGAAAGAAAAAAGGGGGGAAAGAAAGGGGAAAAAAGAAGGAAAAAAGGGGGAGGGGAGAAAAAAAATCTAAAATATTCACTAAAAGACAACAAACTATATTTTAAGTGCTTCAACAGTAAATAATAAAAGAGTAAATTTTACTTAATCTTTACGTTTTCCCTTATTTGGAGTCCCCCCCCCCTTTTCATTTCTTCCTTTCTTTTTTTCTTTCTTTCTTTTTTTTGCGTCAGTGTCGCCGTCCCCCCCCCCCCCAAGGCCCGAGCCCCTAGTTCCCGACTAGGCTGACATGGCCTCTTGGCGAGCCTGCAGGGCCGCCGAGAGCCAAGGCGGGCACCTTGTCAGTTATGTCGCCGGGCCGCTCCCGCCCCCAAAAAAATAAAAAAGAAAAAAAAGAAAAGAGGAGGAAAGAAAAAAGGAAGAAACGAAAAGAAAAAGGAAAAAGAAGAAGAAAAGGAAGGAAAGGAGAAAAGAAGAAGAAAAAGGGGGAAACGAAAAGGAAAAAAAGAAGGAAAAAAGGGGAAGGGGAGAAAAAAATCTAAAATGTTCACTAAAAGACAATAAACTCTATTTTGAATTCCTCAAGAGTAAATAATAAAAGAGTAAATTTTACTTAATCTTTACGTTTTCCCGTATTTGGAGTTTCCCCTCCCCCCTTTTCATTTCTTCCTTTCTTTTTTTTCTTTCGTTCCTTCTTTCCTTTCTTTTTTTTTTGCGTCAGTGTCGCCGCCTCCTCCCAAGACCCGAGCCCCTAGTTTCCAACTAGGCTGACATGGCCTCTTGGCGAGCCTGCAGGGCCACCGAGAGTCAAGGCGGACCCCTTGTCAGTTATGTCGCCGGGCCCCTCCTGCTCCCAAAAAAAAAAAAAAAAAAATTAAAAAAGGGGGAAAAGAAGGAAAAAAGGGGGAGGGGAGAAAAAAAAACTAAAATGTTCACTAGAAGACAACAAACTCTATTTTAAGTGCTTCAACAGTAAATAATAAAAGAGTAAATTTTACTTAATCTTTAAGTTTTCTCTTATTCGGGAGTTCCCCCTCCCTCCTTTCCTTTCTTCCTTTCTTTTTTTTTCTTTCGTTCCTTCTTTTCTTTCTCTTTTTTTGCGTCAGTGTTGCCGCCCCCCCCCCCAAGGCCTGAGCCCCTTGTCAGTTATGTCGCCAGGCCCCCTCCCCCCCAAAAAAGGAAGAAAAAAAGAAGGGGGAAGAAGAAAAAAGGGGGTGAGAAGAAAAGGGGGGAGGAAAAAAAGGGATAAAAAGAAAAAAATCAAAACTGCTTACTAGAAAACAATTAACTCTATTTTAAGTGCCACAACAATGAATACCAAAAGAGTAAATTTTAGTTTTTCTTTACGTTTTCTCTTAGTTGGAGTCCCCCCCCCCCTTTTTCTTTCTTTCTCTTTTTTCTTCTTTTTTTCTTTCTGTCTTTCTTTCTTTTTTTTCCGTCAGTGTCGCCGGGTACCCCCCCCCCCCAAGGCCCTGGCTCCTAGTTTCCAACTAGGCCGACATAGCCTCTCGGCGGGCCTGTAGATGGTCTGTTTATCTCTTTCTATGTTAAGATGTTATTCATGTTAATCAGTCCAAAAAATCCTCTTTTCCATTCAGGTAAAATCAGCGACATTGAACATTTGAATATTTTGCTCTAAGCACAGTCGCAAGAAATTAAAATGACTACATTAGTTCGTATTTTTTAAAAAACGTGTGAATACTGAGAGTCTTTAAATCAGGAGTTCCCCACCTGTGGGTTGCGACCCCCAAGGGGGTTGGGACATTATCCCTACATTAAAAAATGTATCATTGCATAGTTGAAAAATTCAAATACATAGAGGGGAAATAGCATCATTTTAGAGTAGCATCAATTCTTGAACGAAATGGTGAATCCAGGAAAAGGGCTCTGAGGTTCCAGCACTCCCCCTCCCCTCCCCTCACACTCTCATGCTAGAGTACCTGCATTCCTAACGTCCTCAAAGATTATCTTAAGCTTTGGTTTAGGGACTTCAATCTCTAAAAATTTCCGCGAAAGAGTCCTGAATTCCCATCTTCTAACATTATCCAAAATCGTCTAAAATTTTCTTTTCGGAATTTCAATTTCGAATAATTTCTGTGAGAGATTCTCTACACCCCAACCCGTATCCAGAAAGATGTCCTGTAGTTGGATTTTTAAGACTTAATTTTGGAAATATTCCAGGGAAAAGCCCCGTACCTCATCCCGTCCCCTAACTTCATCAAAAATAGCCAAGAAATGGGTTTTTAGGTTAGATTAGTTTGTTTTTTGGGCTTAAATTTTAAAAATATTCCGGGTGAGGATCTCCGAATATTTACCCTTGTCAAAGATAATCTACTATTCTGTGTTTTGGACTTAAATTTCGAAAAATGTCCTTGGGAGTATCCGAAATCCTCTCTCCCCACGCATCATTATAACTCGACTTTTTTTTTTTTCGGCAGCTTCAATTCCAAAAAAATTCCGGGGAAATGGGAGAGGCTCCAAACCCAAACCTTTCTCCTAACGTTTTCAAAGATGGCCTATAATTGCCTTACATGAAATACACCGCCAGCTCAGTTATGTCCAGTCGAGGACTGCAGTTCCGTGCTTATTAGCACTCATCAGCCCGGCATAGGAAAGTGACTGAGCTGGAGCTGGAAAACCTCTTAAGGAATCCAAGAGTGCCAAACAAACTGGTAGCTAATATAGAATTAGCACAGACCAGCCGAGTGACCGAAACAATGGTTTAGTTCAACTCGAAGATTGAAGGCAAGGCATGGTATATTCAGTAAATTACCAACCCATTAACAAGGGCTAAGGCAGAAATACATGAAATTCACCGCCTGCTCAGTCATTTCCAGTCGAGGACTGCAGTTTCGTGCTTATTAGCACTCGAACCGAATCATTGCTTCGGTCACTCGTCTGGTCTGTGCTAATTCTATATTAGCTACCAGTTTGTTTGGCACTCTTGGCTTCCTTAAAAGGTTTTCCATCTCCAGCTCAGTCACTTTCCTATGCCGGGCTGATGAGTGCTAATAAGCACGAAACTGAAGACTATATAACATTTTTATGACCTCAACTCCTCCGAAAACAAAATCCTGCATTCGACTCTGCTAGGAAGCAAAAATTTTGAATGCCGAAATGTACGTTTAACATTATCGAGACTATAATTTTTTTATCTTAGCAATTTTTGTAGGGAAAAAAAAGATTAAGCTTATATAAAATACCTCAAGCAGCTTGAGTCATTTTGCAAAATATGTGCTTTGTGCTCATACCGACGATACACTCACAGACGCACATATAGACACATAAAATACCTCAAGCACCTTGAGTCATTATGCAAAATATGTGCTATGTGAGCATATGCAAGATACACTCACAGACGCACACATAGACAAAAAAAATACCTCAAGCACCTTGAGTCATTATGCAAAATATGTGCTATATGGGCACACGCAAGATACCACTCACAGACGCACACACAGATACATAATCTATGTATGGGGGGATACATAGAGGGTCGTGGTTTTTTTAGTCGGTGAAAAGGGGGTCGTGACGTGAAAAAGGTTGGGAACCACTGCTTTAAATAATCTTTTAACTTACTTGTCTTATTTTGCCGCTCAAAAGTGATCGATAGAATTTGGGTGGAGTTGATTATGTGCTAAAGGTCTTTTAATTATAGGAAAATGGCTGTGGACTTCCAAAATACCACTTAAAAGTTATCTTTTGTAGAACAATGAATGAAAAAAGTTGATTCACTTTTGAGCGATTACTTAAAAATAACGCTTCGAAAAATGAAAAATAGCTCCATTAAAACCGAATTTGGGGAACTATTTAAAACAATGGACTTCTAAAAGTTCGGTCAAAGATCTATAATATGCGGTTGAGTGTATAACAATAACTGTCAAGATAATAACTAATTCCTGCCAGTCTGAAAAGTGAACGCCCATGAAATTGAGAACGCAACCCATTTTTACTGCCTGAGGTTTTTCTGTAAGTTTTCCCTTTTCTTACAATCGATAGCGCCTGTGAAAATATTCGAATCGATATTGAAAGCTTGCTTTTAATGAAGTGGAATCAGAATTCAACAGTAGTGATCTAGAAATTTCAAAGCTTTACTTGCGTTAACCGATGCGCACACGACATACCCCCATGATCGGGAGCACCCCCCACCACAAAAAAAGGGAGAAAAACTCTCTTGAAAACCAATCGCCCTAAAAATTTCAATCTCGTAGAGCCTGCGCCATGACCCCCCCCCCCCCCACAAAAAAAGGGAGAAAAACTCTCTTGAAAACCAATCGCCCTAAAAATTTCAATCTCGTAGAGCCTGCGCCATGACTCCCCCCCCCCCAGTTGGAAACCACCCCCTAACAAAAATGCATAACATTTTTATCCCATTAAATTGCGCGTCGGTCTCTCTTTTTCTCTTTATCTGTGTGTGTGTGACTATCTATTTTATCACAACTCCAAGAACGGCAGGGAGAAAAAGTCTAAACAATATACCAAACATTTTTTAAACTTTCAAATAACCTGTTTTGTCCTATCTCATCTTTAAATGACTTCAATTAACATAGATAGAGATTCAAAAAAACGCAAACTAACATTTTCCCTCTAACTTATTTTTTTTTTCTGCAGCAGGCAAACGGTTATTTTATTTGGAACTAGCCGCCTGCGGCGACCAGCTGGTCCGCCTTTTTGCGCCAGGGTTGCCGCCTTCGGCAGCTGCTTAGACAATTTAGCGACGGTATTAATCAACGTTTTTCTCTATATATCAATATTATCATTCGCCTTTTTACGCCAATGTTGACTTAAAAATTGTCGATGGTATTAATCTTTTTCTCTATACATCAATATTACCATTCGCCTTTTTACGCCAAGGTTGCCGCCATCGGCGGCTGCTTAAATAAATTTTGTGTTGAATAAAGTATTTTCCAGATCTATCTCCCGTTATGTCCTTTGTAATATTTTTAAGGAGGGGGGGGGGGGGGGGAGGCACAAAGGGCACGCTATTCATGCAAATTTTGTCAGAAAATAACAAAAAGCATTTCCACTTTTATGTGGAAATATTGTTTTTTCAAAGTCATGGTGTGTGTTTGTGTGTGAGGGGGGAAGGGAGTGGGGGGTGCTATTGATCCCCCGTCGAAGTTTCTCTATTTCTTACTATCCATCTACTGTATCCACCTCTATATTTGTCCACCTTTCTTTCTCTCTATCAATCTATCTATACGATCCATGCATATCTACCTCTGATAGTAACTAACAATCCTTTCTATGTAAAAAAAAACATTTTTTGCCCACTTAATATCATCTCTCTATCTACCACCAATCCCTACAAAAAACATGCAAAACACCGCGGGCTTTATTTATTTACTTAAAATTACACGCAAAAAAAAAGGCTCTATGTTCCCTGTAGTGTGCAAAAAGCAGCGCTTGCAAAATTTTTAAAAAATCACCGCTTTTATTGAATTAAAATGCGCAAAAATATTTGACCAAAAATAAATATAGCAAACAGTCCAGAAAAAAAAAAAAGGTTGGAAAAATAAAGATATGAAATCTCTGAACGTTTGAAAAAAAAAAAGTGAAGAGAAAGCAAACGATTTCAGTTAGGTCACGTGATGAGGAAGTGCGGAACTCAGCCGGCAATGCTTACAGGTCGCGTCGTGTTCTGCATTTAAAAAATTAAAAAAAAAAAAAAAAACTTTTGCGTATTTTTAAAAACTTTTTTCTTCTGAAGGGGGCGGAATGTTTTTACTATTACCAACTAAAATTTTGGAATTGAGGGCTCAATACTTTTTCCAGGATGGGTTTCGAAAAAAAACTAAACCCCGAAAAAAATGCGAAATAAAGGTTTTTCCGAAAATTTATAAAAAATACAAAAATTGCTCTATCTTCAAAATTTTTTCATTCATCATATTTAAAATTAAGTTTCCTACACTATAGTACAAAATATATTTGTGTGGTGCGATTGATTCGGGGTCTGTGAGGTAAAAAGTACTAAAAATTGCAAAAAAATGCATAACACATTAAATAACTTTTTTCTATTAAAAATATCAAAAATCGAAGCCCGTGGTGCACATCTTCAGCAAAAACTGCACCAGTGTACCAAGTTTCATCTTTCTAGGCCTTACAGTTTTCCCGGGAAGCGCGCCACACACACACAAACATCTTATTTTATTATATGTATAGATTTTTTTTCTTAAGAATTTTTTTTTTTATTTTATTTAAAATAAATCATGTTGACATTTCGAAAAAAAAGCAAGTAGTACAACATTTTTCTTTCCTTATTTCCGTATTTAATATGTTATATTTTATTCAATTTAATTTGATTTAAAGCCATTTAAAAATGCTAAAAACAATTCTGTTTCAGCTTTAGAAACTATTTTTCTAATAAAACGAGCGAATGAGTGAAACAAATTAAGTTAAGCAAATTTTCACTCAATTTTAACCAAAACGAGCAGAAAGATACCCCCCCCCCTCAAAATAAATAAATAAATAAATAAAATCTCATCTCGTTTAAACGTTAAAAAACATTTCTAACAAGTTCAAGAAAATCCATTAACAAAACTTTCGAAATTAAGATAGTTTAATATAAAAACTGCGGTTTTCCTCAGTATCATTTTCAATTCGAACCAGGAGTTCCTGAGATTAGCGCGTTCAATCAAACAAACTCTTCAGCTTTATATATATATATATATATATATATATATATATATATATATATATATATATATACTAGCAGTACCCGCACATCAATGCCCGCGCTAAAAATTTAATGGAAGTCCGTTGAATAAAAAAAACTGAAGCCCCCTCCCCTCTCATGTGAAATGATCGTTTTTCTTTGTATAAAACGCGTACAAAAAAAAAAAAAAAAACTTTACTTTTCAAAAAAAAAAAAAAAAACTATTTAACTTTCTTTGGAATTTAAAACTTTTCGTCAAATCATTAAATTAGATTTACAGTTGTTTTAAAACTCTATTTAGCGAGTGAAGCGGTTTTTACTGCAGTTTAAAATATTTCGCCAAATAAACAAAAAAAATACATCAAATAATATCTTTTAAATGTAAAAATAATTCCGCAGCTCTATTGTTTATCGCCAATCTTGTCCAGCAACCACGCTATCGTAATCCATCCGGCTAAAAAAAAACCATCCCGGGGAGCATTCAAAAATTATCCTCAGAAAAAAGAAGAAAATGTCGTACATTTCACTCGGATAAAAACAAATCAAATGTTTATTTTCTTTCAAAACAAATCGCCAAAACAATGAATTACATTAACGGTTGCCTTAAAACAGTAATCCGAGACTGAACCTGCTCAGCGCCTAACGTGCCAAGCGACCACGCTACCGGAACCCAGCCCTTTTGCGAGCGGAGCGTATGTTTTTTCTTTGGCAATAATAAATGTTACGCCAAACAAACAAAAGGGTGTAAAATCATATTAACAGTAGCCTTCAAATCTTTACATATTAAGAACTGCGTTGCCCGGCTTTGCCCGGTCTACCTTGAGAACAAAAACTGTGTCAAGTGACATATATTCAACAATTAATGAAAAGAATAACTTAATAACTTAAAGAATAACTTAAATAAAAGGAAAAAAAAACACCATGCAAAATTACCCTTCCAAACAATGACGACAGATATTAAAATACTTTTAAGAAATAAAAATGGATTTTAAAAGCGTAACCGTGGAAACATGAAATAAAATAAGTTTAAGAAATAAGATGCAAAATAACAATGGATTCAAAAAGCGTAACCATG
This sequence comes from Uloborus diversus, assembly GCF_026930045.1. Classification (NCBI taxonomy): domain Eukaryota; kingdom Metazoa; phylum Arthropoda; class Arachnida; order Araneae; family Uloboridae; genus Uloborus; species Uloborus diversus. The sequence continues at coordinate 45,894,431 of NC_072732.1, forward strand.
GAAACGGGAAAATAAAATGGTTGAAAACCTGTATCAAAATGGCGTATTTCGAAATTGATTTAAAAACGCTTGAAAAATTTTTTCCTTTGAAGATAGAAGCTAATTTTTTCGACCAAAGGTCAAGAGAGATCTGGAGTAAAATATCTCGCTTTTTCCAACGGTATCAAAAAGAAAACTGTGGGACACTTCGTTCACTTTTTATTGATAGATTTAATGAAGAAAGTATTGCCAAAATTTCAGCTAAGCCTAAAAAAGTTCGAGGTAAAAACGCTAATTGCTCCCGCCGTAATTAAGTTAGAGCATTGAAATAAATTGTTTAAAACGCAGAAAATTTCACCCTTTTTAACGATATATAATACTAATATGTGCAAGTAATTTTTCACCCCTTTAATAGCCAACAATAGGCAATTTACGTGAAATTTGGGCCTAAATTTGAATAAAAAAAGAACTATTTATCGGATTTTTTCGAATTATAGCCTATGTTACTCAGTAAGAAAGCACCTTTCATATAGTGAAAGATTTTTTCTAATAGGTGCAGTGGTTCCGAAGATTACCTCGAACATATAAACACACAAAAATCCGCCCTCTCTCTTTATAATATTAGTAAAGATATGTATGTATATATATATAACAAATCATTTTAGCATCGTTCAGGATTTTCTCTGAAAAGTGCCCTCGAGATTTGACTCATGGCTGACTCGAACCTACACCCACTGGATCGCAATACCCGCACTTTCCAGTCGAGCCACCGTGGCTTCAGTCTCCACCGTGGCTACGCATATTTGGCGTTCCAAGCATTTTATATTAAAATATAAATTTTCCCGTTTTCATAACATTTTTTATTGCTGCTCCACATCAAAGTCATAGCGTGACGTTATATAGCCTATAGCCTTCCTCAATGAATGGAACATTCAACACAAAAAGAATTTTTCAGTTCGAACCAGTAGTTCCTGAGGTTAGCGCGTTCAAACAAACTCTACTGCTTTATATTATTAGTATAGATATAGATTAGCGCGTTCAAACAAACTCTGCAGTTTATATTATTAGTATAGATTTCCTTTCATCTTGACAACTCCTTCTTGGTGCTTCGACTTTGCTTTTGTTATAGAGTAGTTGTGAAAGAGAAATCGTTCATTTTTTAGAATGTTAGCGCTTTCGAAACTGAATCAACGTTTTCTTAAGAGAAAATTCATAAACAAAATAACGTATATAGATGCATCTAAAGAAACCATGAGCTACGTGACCTAAGGTAAACCGCCTCACGCAAGTACAATGAAATTTTATTAGACCCGGGTGGTCCCTGTGTTCATTAAACTTTCCTTTTATTGTTTCACCACAAAAGGCGTAGGCTGTCGACTCTCAGCTGCAAAAACAAAACCCCGTTCATCTATAAAGCTGAGGAGAAAAGGAAAAATAAATAATAAAAAGATGAAACTTGCTACCTCAACAATATCAACCTACGTTTTTATTGCAGGCAAAGTTCTGAAATTGCAATCTTTCTCTGGATTAACTTCGCTGGGGGTGTTATTTCAAATCCCAAGAGTTTTATCCCAGAGGGAAAATTAGTCTGAACAGTAATTAGAGGTGGCCATTTGTCGCCATGACGAAGGGAAGTACACAACTTAAGCAAAAATCGCGCGTTGCCAGAAATCCTAGTTTTATGGCTTCGGACAACACGTGTTGGCTTGTAATAATAAACACCCAGTTGATTAATATTTAGTTTCTTCATCGTTGAGCTAAGTTAGATAATTCATATTTTTGTTTCGCTTTTGTGCTAAAATAGGAAGCAAGATGAAAAAAGGTTGACTATTTTTCAATTAACCAGAAATGTTTCAACCAGTTCATTTTTATGTAGATTACTTTTCTTCGACATTCAAACTTTTCTGCCGTGGGAAGGTAAAGCGCAGTAACTTCAACAAAAACTGATTGGTTCTTTAAAATATTCAGTGAACAGAAAGGTTCAGCTTAATCTGCATATAAGTTCGTTAAAATGAAAACTCATTAAGTATATTATATCGCTTTTGCTTTACAGGATTAAGCGCAACATGTAATTAATTAAAGGCCTCAATTCCTCTTCCAATTGTTTTAGTTTTCAAACTAATTCCATCTTTTGTTTTTTTAAAGTTTAAAATGATGTAAAATTTGAGAAAAAAAGATTATGTTCCCTGTTTCATTACGCTAAGGATTCTCGATATCGGAACAGAAAAGAAATAAATAAACTAATTCGAATTTTCGAATGAGATCTCGCGCGATCTTTTCATAAACGGAAAGTTGAATTTTGTATCGAATTTCATTCCAATCCATTGAATGGTGTGCATGTGTATGGTGAGCATACAAACAAGCACATGGAAGCAAAAAATACGCTGAGACCTATACACTTTATACACAGGTTGGTCCAAAAGTAATTTCCTCTACACACGAAGCCCTAGCGGCCTATCCGCTAAATCAATCGAACCAAAATGTCGATTGTGGTGTTTTGAAGATCTGCACTCGAGATTGGGCGATTGGGGTGAGCTTTAACAACGCAGTATTTACGATTACAGTGAACGAATTTCGAAAACTTCGGACGGCAGCACACTTTTTCCTTGCGCAAATTGATCAGCGTAATACTAAAAATCACGAACGGCGTTGGAACAATTGGCGTTTCACGAAAGTTGGTCGTTGACAAATTTGAACACTGGACTGAAGAAACACGCTTTTCACAATGCTCATGAAGCGTTTTTTACACAAGTGTAGTACTGCGCATGGTGTTCTGTGATTGATGCTTTTACTACTATCTACCCCTGTGAATTTGCAAATTGAGAACAATGGTGGATCCACCGTCTGGCTTTGGAGTCGGAAAGGAGGGAGGAGGGGTCAAAGTGCAACTGTCGAGTTCAAATAGAGTGTTTAGGGCAAAAATTTCAAAATATGTCTCTAAAATGCGGATTTATGCTACATTTGGTCAGTTGCTAGACCGTCAGCAACTTCAGGTGCTTACAAGGCCTGATTATTAAACAGGATAACTAGGTCGTGACCACGGACCCTCGCTTTTTATGTGCCCCCAAAACGCTAATATTGATTTGAGCAATGTTGCTTTGGCCAATTGTTATATCCAATAGCCTAAAATGGTTAGGTTTGACTACAGACCCCTGAAAAAGTTTGTCCTAAGGCTCCCAATATCTTAAACGGGCTCTGGGCGGTAGGTTTAGTCAAAGTACGTCCTCATCGTGTTGTCACTTGTCCTTTATAATGTTCTTCTTCGGAAAAGATGCGGTGGCAATTTTCGTCACCCACTTATCGTTCCAAAGTCATTTGTAGTTCTTCAATACGCTGATCAGTTTGCCCAAGGAAATTTCGAAATGGTGAACCGTTGTCGTAACCGCGAGCGATATTAAGTCACGAGTGGGTTAAAATCATCACAATGTCGAATGCATACCTTCATATAACTATATCTAAAATTTTGTCGGTTGACTTTTGGTCCACTTTGTGCATAAATACATTCTTTCGAAAAAAGAAATCAGCTGCTCGTAAAATTTTTCAATACAATTTTGTAGAAACTGAAATATCGAAGAGAAATGAAAAACAGATCCTCGGGGAAGATCGGGGGGGGGGGGGGAGACTTTGTCCCCAAATGGTTTAAGCACTAAAAGCAGAACCATATGTCTCATACCCAAGCGCTTTCCACCATGATTATTGCTCATATTCAGCTGCAGCCTAGCAACAGAAGAACTTTCAGGGCATTTGAGCCTGAATTTCATAACATAGGCGTGCCTCGTTAACATCCGGGTGCTACATGGAAAGATATTTAAAGACAATTCCTAACCAGCCTCAACACAGGCCGCTCCCTCAAAAGTTCATTTGCATCTCCACTTAATGTAATGAAATTCTTCCAGGTTTTTGTTCTTTTTGAACATTTCTAGCTTTCGCTGCTTCTTTTAACTTAATGCACCGAAAAATGATTCTATTAAGTGAGCATTAAATGTCAAGTTGGGTAGTTAAAAGTATTTTTATATTTTAGGATGAGGTTACACATGTTTTTTTCTTTTTCTGGACTTCTAATGATCTTTTGAGGAAAAGCATAGACAAGTAATGTTGGGAAATGTTACATTTGATTCGTTGGTAATTTAAAATACAGTCAAGAATTATTTCTTACAAATTAATTTCGCGATACATTAGAATAATGAGATAAAGCACAAATTATATTATCAAAAATAGAACGATGAGAAGTTTTAGAGATACGAATATAACTCAACAATTTTTTGATGCCACAGTTACATCTTTTTACTGATTACGATGGATGAATGAATAAAGATTTAATTCAGTTCCAAAAAAAGAAAAAAAAAGGTTTTGATAAGCTCAAGTTTTTGGATTTAAGAATTGCAGTTTTAAAGCATTGTTACTTCCTTTTACAAAAAAGGAAGTATTGTATTCGCGAAAAAATTTTCACTCAAAAATCGCCCTTAATTTCCATTTTGCTCACCCCCAAATGAATGTTGAGTTTTTTTTTCGATTCGACCACATGCGGAAAAGTGCCTAAGAATGTATAGACACGCGAAATATCCATTTTGAGCATCACCGAGGTAATTACAACGACTTTTCTCGTGACGTCTGTATGTATGTGCGTATGTATGTGCGTATGTGCGAATGTGCGTATGTGCGTATGTATCTCGCATAACTCAAAAATGGTATGTCCTAGAAAGTTGAAATTCGGTACATAGACTCGTAGTGGGGTCTAGTTGTGCACCTCCTATTTTGGTTGCATTCGGGTGTTTCTAAAGGGGTCTTTTGCACCTTTTTGGGGGGAAATCATTGTTAATTTCGATGCAAACTCAAGTGGTGTTATAATTTGGCGGTCACTTGGCGATATATCGCCAGTCTTTTGGTTGCCAAGTTTTGTCGCCAACTTGGCGAAAAATTTGGCGATTTTTTTTTTTTTTTTAAATCTGCTTTCAATGTGGCCATTGCTAGTGATATTTAAAGAGTTAGAGAGAGAATCCCATTAAAATTGCAATAATAGGGAAATAGCATTAAATTGGTGTAAAAGGAAGTCATGTGATGCACACATCAGCTCGTTTTTTAAAATAAATATTCTATCAATTTATATGTATGCTTGAATTCACAGAAGAGTCTCGAGGTAGTTTTTTTTTTTTTGGGGGGGGGGGGGATTTTCAATTTGACGAGTAATATTACGAATGTTATCGAATGATAAAATATGAGCTCACACACATATCTACACATAACGAGATTACTGTCTGACTTTGTGAGCACACAGCGCAGCGCTTTAGCATTGCTTTTGCGATTCCCACATGTTTCTTACTTGTTATCGTCTCCTGTAACTTCCTTCAAATTTTGATTACACATTTCTGTTTGCGCTGTTGGTTTTTCATTCATGGAGATATGTTGGTTCGTACAAACTTTGAGGGCAGGTAGGTCACATTCAGACAATATAGACATTCATTGATACAATCCAGGGCCCGATTAGGGTATCGTGAGGCCCAAGGCCAAACTTTTTTTGCTCCCTCCTTCCTCTGTAGTCAAACCTTACAGTTTTAGCCATTAGCAAACACTATTCCCCTCATTGGGGACACTTAAAGAGCGGAGGCTCTAGGCCAGGGCTGTCCAACTGCAAAGAGCCCACGGACCAGAATTTCGGTCACTGATCACCTGGCGGGCCGCAGTTTGAAAAAGTTGAACAATAACCTCTTACACAATAACAATTAATAGTTGAATTATTAATTAGAAAACAATGAAAGAGAAGGATCTTACTAATATTATATATGCGAAAGTTTGTCTGTATGGATGGATGTATGGATGTATGGATGGATGTATGGATGTTTGTTACTCTTTCACGCAAAAACTACTGAACGGATTTTGATGAAACTTTACAATAATATAGCTTATGCATCAGAATAACACATAGGGTAGTTTTCGTCCCGTTATGGGGGGCAAAACCCCCTTAGGGGGGCAATAAAACACAATTTTTGTATAAATTCTCTAATATTGGGATGAAAAAATACTTGCACATATTTACATTATATCTCCATCGAAAGCTCTGATTTTTCTGCTGAAGATGGCACCTGTTCGAAATTTCTAAGTAGAATAAAAAACGAGTTATGAGCTTTTTAGATCCATGTTCGAAGGCTTTCCTCAACTCAATACAGTATTTAGTGTATCATCTCAACTCCCTGTCGATAGCGACAATTGTTGTATTGTTGACTTTCTTTGCTTTTCGTGATTGTTCAAGGCTTTTCTCAAGTCAAATCTTGAAGTAAGTTTTTTGCACAAGATTGGCAAATAATACATGATTTGGCTGATGATTTTCCATTTAAACGGAACTTTAATGTAATTAATGGTTTTTATTATTGTTTATGCTGATTGAACACTTACTCATTATCCAAACAACCAGCAGATCGCCAAAATTTTTGCAGAAAGATTTCCGTAGCTGATGCATTTGGCAGTTTTTTCAACGTTGCTGTTTTTGAAGCCGAAGACTACGTCATAATGTTTCTCAGCTTTCACCATGTAAACAAAATATCGCCAATCAAAGAATTTTCAAAAGACTTTTTTTACTGTGTTAAATAATCCAGCAACTAAATTAGGCAAATCCATAAACAGCACAAAAACTTCCATTAATTTTCCTTTTTGCACAATTTCAAACAATCACCAAATTTTATTACTTATTTTGGTAACATTTCGGATGAAACTGTTTAGCGCCATTTTATGGTGACCAAAAATATCTCAGCATCTGGCGACGATATCTCTGTAACGAAAATTAATATCATATCGTTTTACAAAGTAAGGAAAGAATGGGGGTGCATCATCGAAGGTACCCCGAAACGACTTTCGCAAATTCGGTAAAATCGCACCAAGAGCCACAATGATTGAAATCTCCCGAAATAACTAAAGCAAGTATAAGGGGATTACGAGCGCAGCTACTTTTTTTTTAATCACTTCGTACTTCATTAGCCATACAGAGAAGGTTTTAGACTCCGTGTTAAAAAAAAAAGTATCAACAGATTAATCTTTTTAAACATGAGAAGATTAATTTCATGTTTTTTTAAATTTGCATATGCTTAAATATAGTGCTTTCGGTTCTAAATCAATACTACTTTGTTCTTTATACTTATTGCTATTTTAGTTTTATGGGTAAGGAAGAAACTCGATTTTTAATCACGTCAAAAAGATGTGTTTTAAATTCTTTCACTTAAAACAGAAAACAAAAGCAAGTAACGATTTTTTCTAATAATTATTACTGACCCAGGCAACGCCGGGTATTTTTGCTAGTTATAAAATAATTTGCTTACATTTTAATGGGAAAACTGAGGCCGATCCGACTTCTTGACAAGGGTAGGAATGTCAACATCGATGTACGTCAACATCGATGCGGACCACACAATATGTGTTGGCGGGCCGTATGCTGCCCGCGGGCCGCCAGTTGGACAGTCCCGCTCTAGACCACGGTCTAGTTGGCCGATTATCAGTAACCACCCGTGGATAAAATGGACAAATCGCACTGCGTAAATTAAATCAATTACCATTATTATCCTAATTTCGATTTCTTAATGTTTATTAATTTCCCTCTACGTCAAATTCATCGAGATTTTTAGCAGTGTCAAGTTATTAACCATTTAGAGGAGCGTAGCGGAGAGGGGGATTAATAGACACTCTAGTACCCTTGTTTTTAGCGCTAGTCTTAATCTTAGTGTGGTAGTTTATGTACACAAATGCTGTTATCTCCCCTTCCCCAGGGCTTGATTAAATAGGTCATTAAGGGCGCCCGTTTTTTAGGCGTCCCGAAGTGGCTAAAATTGGTTTAGCCAATGGCAAAAACTGTTACATTTGATTACAGGGAACAGGGGAGAGGCCTGAAAAGAGTTTGGCCTAGGGATTCCTGATATTAATCAGGCCCTGCCGCCCCCCCCCTTACTTCATAAGATTAACTCCTGTGCGCTTGTGACCATTTATGCGATTATAAAACAAAATGGTTTTTAACAGAAAATTTATGTTTCCATGTTTTAGATACTGACAGTAAAGTTATTATAAACAAATACTCCCTTCAAACTAAATTTCATAGGAAATTAAAAAAAATGAAACATTATTTAATAATTAACTTAGCAATGATTGGAGCGATGAAATAAAGTATCAAATATTTTTCAATATATCAAGGGAAAAGGACATAACATTTATCTATTTCGTGTAGCGATGAAAAGATCCATTTAATTATTCCGAAACTATGAATAACTTGAACTTTCAGAAATGTAATTAACGTCAAATCTCAGTCAATCGAAAGTAACTGAATTTCTGCATTAAAAAAGTGTTAAATGTCAAATGTAGTGTGACCTTTTAAGGCATAAGATAAAGTGAGCGGATGGAAAACTCCATTAAAGCGATTTCAGGATTTGACATAAATAGATGGCAATCGATTTGGAATATTTTTAGTTTTTCTTGTAGTTTTAACCAGTGGCGGATCATGGGATTGTGAGGCCCCAGGCGCAACCTGATCCGGGGGCCCTTGACAAAACAAAAATTATATAGTTTACTAATATAAACAATGCAGAAAATCATAAGTTTTTTTTTGTTCTTTGAATCAACAAGATTTGAGGGCGAAGGAGGTAGTTACATTTTTATTTGAAAGGGAAAAAAACGACATTTCTGACCAAAAAAAAAAAAAAAAAAAAACCCAAAACATTAGTGAAAAATTTTGCCGTTCTATATTTTTACGTAATGTAACTAGTGCAGAGGTTGAGATCAAAGCTCCAATCTCCAGCATCTAGCAAAATCCCAGCTTTCTTACGCTGTTTTTCAATGCAAGTGTAATTCAGTGACGCTACTAGAAAAAAAATTTCAGGGGGGGGGGGAGGCACCTGGACAAAAAAAAAAAAAAAATAAAAAACTTTTGATTTGAAAGGAAATGAAGGGGGGGGGGGGCTGGGGGTTCTCCCCCAGAAAAATTTTGAAACATGTAGTTTTCAAAACGCATTTTAAGACTTTCTTTGCTGATGTCAGGGGTCAAAAATGTGCAAGGATTTCAAAAATAATAGTTTCAAGTATAAATTTGTAATACTGTAAAAGCATTAATTTTAGCGAGTGGTAATTTTCACGAAAATAATCATGTTAGTGACTTCGTCTTGTTTTAAAGAAGAACATTTAGCAATTTTTAATAAGTTTACTATTCTTTTTGTTTTATTTTATTTTATTTTATTTTTACATATTGAAAACAGTTTTTAAAACGGTGGTGCGGCGAGGAGGAGTTCGTACTAATCTGCAGGTTCATTCCAGCTCATTTCAAGCATAGTCATGTTTAATTACTACTCACTAGACCATCACTAGTAAGAGAACCTCATATTTAACTAAATAGAATCTAAAAAATATCATTATTTCTTAAGTCAAATTTTATTCAAAAATTCATAAAAATATGATCCCATTGAGATCCAACTTGAAATTTTGCACAAACGAAGAAAAAATACACAAATATTTTGAGATTCAAAAAAAAAAAAAGTCATTATGTTTTCTGGGAAATTTTAATTTCACTTTTTAAAAATGAATTTTTTTATAAAATTAATCGTTGCATATCATATTAAACAGCAACGTCCATTTTATGTTCAAGCATTCATGAAAAAAAGAGGGATTTTCTAAAAATCAGTCTCATAAACAAAAAAAAAAAAAACGAGCTTATATGTGCATCACATGACTTCCTTTTACACCAATTTAATGTTATTTCCCCATTATTGCAATTTTAATGTGATTCAACAGTTAACTCTCTAAATATCATCAACAATCGCCACATTAAAACCAGACTTTTTTAAAAAAAATCGCCAAATTTGTCGCCAAGTTGGCGACAAAACTTGGCGACCAAAAGACTGGCGATAAATTGCCAAGTGTCCTCCAAATTATAACACCACTTGAGTTTGCATCGAAACTAACAATGAATTCCCCCCAAAAAGGTGAAAAAGACCCTTTTAGAAACATCCGAATGCAACCAAAAGGGAGGTGCATAACTAGACCCCACTAGGAGTCTATGTACCAAGTTTCAACTTTCTAGGACATACCGTTCTTAAGTTATGTGACATACACACATACATACGTCACGAGAAAACTCGTTGTTATTAACTCGGGAAACGTCAAAATGGATATTTCGGGCGCCTATACGCTCTTAGGTACATATGTACGTGTGGTCAGGTCGAAAAAAAGACTCGACATTCATTCGAGGGTGAGCAAAATGGAAATTAAGGCCAATTTTTGAGTGAAAATTTTTTCGCGAATACAATACTTCTTTTGTTGTAAAAGGAAGTAATAAAAGAGATAAAAATCTAAAACTTGAACTTTTGATTACCTCGAAGAATACAATCGATAAGCCAAATTTCAAAGAAATACAAAAATGTGAGAGAGAAATTTCTCAAATTTTGGATCACACTTAGGGTTGCCAGACGTCCCGGATTTCAAGGGACAGTCCTGTATTTTGAAAAATTGTCCCTTGTCACGGGGAACATCCACACGGGACGGCTAAAGTCCCGTATTGTGGCTAATAACAGTATTTTAAAAAACGAGTCTTTTTTTTAAGGGAAAAAAATAATAAAACATGTGAAAAAAAGAGCGAAAAGAAAATAATTTGGTAGCAAATGCGAAAATTGTTATCGTTTTTATTTGGTTTGTTCAATTTTGCTTTTGCGGCAGGCCATGAGGCTTACTCTTTACTCATTCAAATTTCTACGATCTTTCTTCTCCACGATTCCTTCCATTACTATTTTTGATAAAGTAGTCACATTTAACAAATGTTTTCGATTGCACTGTTTCTCTTAAAGCAAACGCAAGTAATAAACTAATTAGCACCTGTTCCTATCAACGTCGATCCGTACACGGAACATCGTTCTATTGCTTGCTTTATTCACTGAGATATAGTTCCTCCAAAATTGTGCTCACCCAAAAACATACTGAAAGGAATCTTAGGAAAGCTATAAAACCATTGTTATTTATCACTCCTTAAAAATACACCATAACCAGTAATTGCACTCAATCTCAAAAATACCCCCCTTCCCCCTTTCACTCTTAGAAGCCTGTCCCGTATTTACTGTTCTTTAATCTGGCAACCCTGATCACACTTGACATGGAATGACCCGGCTCTCTTCTCAGAAAAACGCTCTTTAAATATTTCCGGAGTAATTTCCTTCATTTAAGATTTTTTTTTTTGCTCATTTCTAAACATTTCTCGAAAAATGAAAAATCACTTAAAATTAGTGAATCTAAGTTTAACTCGGTATCAGTTTGACCAAAGCAACACCATTACGTCAGCTCAAAAACGGGGAAAAAAATTGTTACGAATATAAGCAACTTCTGTTACGTAAATTCATGTCTTCTAATCAAATCAATTAACACTGTATCTTGGTTAATATGATATACAAACACCCTACGCTACAGAACAGATGAAAGCAAATAATAAAAATTTACTTCACTATTTTTTATGGATAACTCGCTAAGAAAAAAAACGGGTTTCCTTGCTTACATAGGGCGAATAGTTTATATCGATAGCAGGAAAAATTCCGGCATCGTAAAAAATGATGCGTAGGAGCAGTGCATCAAAAAGAAATACGCTTCGGCTCTTTCAAAACGATTCTGTTTTAAAACTTATAACTAAACTGCTAACTAAGGCACTACAAAAAAAAAAAAAAAAAAGTTTGATTGCTCACCTAAATTCCAGTGTTCTTTTATAAGAAAAAGGCTGCTTTTTCCATCAAACTAGAAAGAGGCTAAACATTGTGACAAGACAACAGGATAACTCTGAACTGAATTGGATTGAAATGTACGAGTATAAAGAGAGGGAAACGGCTGTCGCGGTCATTTTCCCAAGGTCAAAACCCCCTGGTTTTGTCATATATTAGAATACTGATCTGAAACTTGAGCAATACTAATGCTTCTGCTTCCCCATTAGTTTACAGCCTAGAGACCTTTGTTACGTCTTATCTTAACACCCCACTTTCCTCGGGACTTGTTTGAACAAAGAAATGGGAGTTCTCGGATCTACCCCTCCCGCAATAATAAAACCCTGCTAGTGCAGGGCCTAAGTTGCAAGTGTCCCAGAAGGAGCTGAATTCGCTGAAGGTCAAAGATTCATTTGTGTTGCCCCACTGATTTTTCTCTCTCGATTTATTACAGAAACTTTTCTTTTATCCAGACAACTGAGAACTGAATTCATCAAAGTTCAAATCGGAATATATAACTTGAAAAGTAAAATAACTGAATTTTTCTGAATATTTTCCAAACAGAAAACATTAAGGGAACGGAAAAAAAAGTAATACATAATTTAGGAAACTTAGAATCCGACTTTCTTTTGGACCCCCCGGTTTTGACGCTCCGTGCAATCCACCTTGCCCGCCCATTTCACTGACCCTGCATTTGACATCAGCAGCAGCAGTTACGGTACAATAAGTTAAAGAAAAGACTTTTCTCGCTTGATTATAGAGCACGAAATATGCTGCTTGTTTTGATAAAGCATTCCGAAGGAAAAAAACAAATATATTTTGAAACTTTGAACCTCATACACACACACACACACAAAAAAAAAAAAAAAAAAAAAAAAAAAAAAAACACATTTTTTTTTAATATCCCAATTTTTTCTCTTGGAAAAATCGAAACGAAAGCACCAATGGGGCAACTTTTTAGACGCAAAGAATTGCATTAGGAGCAATCAGCCCGTGCCTAAAATCCATGACTATCTGTCAATTTCCATGAGTTTTGAGCATTTTCCACTCAAAATTATGACTCTCCATGGCAAATCATCAAAACAAAAAATTTTGGTTCGAGGATGTGAAATTTCGCGGCTCCGAGGCCCCCTGCTTTGCTGGAGGCCCCAGCACGCGCCTCATGCGCCTATGCGGTGATCCGCCACTGGTTTTAACCCTAACAGGCTCCAGGGAAATTGCACTAAATTGGTCTAATGAAGTTTTGAAACGATAGCTCTGACGGGTAGGAATAAAGTTGATTGTTACTTCTTTATTAAGAAGAGTGGTACCCGCACGGCTTTGCCCGTAGAAGAAAATTAAAAGGTCATTTGGTTTGCCTGTATATTTACAAATAATGGATAATGAATTTCTCGCCAATTTGCTATGTTCATTTGCTCACCCATAGTCGCATATGGTAGTTTGCTCGTCCACGTTATGGTAATTTCCTAATCCACGTCATGGTAATTTGTTCGTCATAATTTGCTCGGTAAAATGTTCTTAAAATTGGAATAGAAAAAGAACAAATCGAATTTTCGAAAATTCACTTCGAGATGCTCACCCCTATGCTACGAACTAATTTTATGCCAAATTTCATGAAAATCGGCAGAACGGTCTAGGTACTATGCGCGTAGCAGACAGAGATCCAGACACACAGACTTTCAGCTTTATTATTAGTAAAGATTTGTATGAGTGTCTGAATATAAAAGTATGAATACTCACGGAAACGTCTCAGATTTGTTTGAGGTTCTACAATTGCCGATTAGGATTAGGTCCGAAAAACTTTTTAGGAATTTAGTCCGACCTTTAGAAACTAAAAATAGTTTGAGCATTCGGGCGAGAAAAATAAAATAAATTAATGTTTCACAAACGCGAATATCATAAAAATTAGGGACGAGTTATAGGGAAATGACGCACACTTAAGCGAAAACATAAATAATTTGTCAAATTTACACAAAAAATCAATATTTGTGTCTGCAAAGTATAGCTTTAAAGCTTGAAGAACAGTTTGCAACCAACATGCATGAAAGTTTAACATGCATTTGCATGAAATTTTAGGACTTTTTTTTTCTCTCTCTTTTCGTTTATTTAACTACAGCATTCGTTGAGCGGCAATGCCAGACTAATAAGGTAATTGCATTTTAAGTTTGGACACACCATTTGTGTATGACAAAAGTCGCATCTGTATATTTGTGTATGACTGGTGTATGAGGCTTTATGCAACTACTTTCCATGCATTGTAACCACATATTGATAACAACGAAATCATGTTTCGTGATCTATCCCGAATTCTCCGCAAAAGCAGCGGATTTCTAACTACGCATCCTATTCGATTTGAAGCAAATCATATGAATCATCATAATCATCGTCACACAGCTGAAACTCATCGGTGTCACCAAACTTTCCAACTAAAATACTTGATTCGATTTCTTTGACAAAAAAAAAAAAAAAAAAAAAAAGCTCAACAGCCTCCGATAAACTTCATATAATATTATAGACTTGTCTGAAACTAATGAAAACTAAATAAATCTTCAATACGGCAAAAGCTCGTATCTGTAACTAAGACCATTCGACCGGTCTTTTCACGAGCTATGGCTACAAAAATAGTTTGGAACATGAGGAAGTTCACCTCGACTGGAACTCCGGTGCTATCTACGCTCCCCCCCCCCCCCACTCGACGTTAAATCCCGGTTATCACAAATTTGCCATTTCAACTGCGCTTGCGCGCGGACTTAGCTGATTTCAAAACTCTTGCTAAATTAATTAAACATTTTAAATTTGGTAATAAATATGAGATGGCAAAAGATAAAAATTAGAAATCACAAAGTTTTTTCTGATTTAGTTTTTAGGCCTCGGTAAAGATTGAATTTTGCGTCTTAATTATTAATGGATTCGGTGTCTGAATCGTCTGTCCTTTTTCAGGACCAAATTTTTAACCTCAGAAGAGCGTACTAGAATTTCAGCATCACTTCTAATACAAAGCCGAACCCTCAACCTAAATAAAAATGTATAATACTAAGTTGTTTACGCCTAACGTAAAATATCCGCAAAAGACGGATTTCTGTACTAAGATTCCAATCATTTTTGAAGTACACAACGTGTTTTACATTTATGTTAAATAAATATTTCCAAACTAATAAATATTGAAGTGTCATTTTTCTCTTAAGATTATCAGTCATTCATATCCGTAGTTTCATATAATATATCACGAAGTCGCTGTGAAAATATTCTAATCGCATTCATTAATTTGGTGGGACTCTCGCTCAGCTTAAATATAAACAAGCAACACGAAATCTTAAAACAGAAAGCCCAAAAAGCTAAGTCCGCGCGCAAGCGCAGTTGAAATGGCAAATTTGTGATAACCGGGATTTAACGTCAAGTCCCCCCCCCCCCCCCGGCTCAAGGGGGAAAAAAACAGAAGAGATTATCTATATATATATAAATGAATGTTTGTCTGTATGTCATCCATGAACTCAAAAACTACCCGGCAGATTTGGCTGAAACTTTCACCGTTTGTTATTTTTGGTACTGGGAATGTTTATAGACCAGTTCGAAAAAAATCCGATCGATAGTTCCTTTTTTATTCCAATTTAAGTCACAATCCATTGGATAAATACGAATAAAATTATCGGCTGCAGAAATTAACTCGCGTGAAAGATCTCATTGATAAGAAGTTAGCTGTTGCCATTTTTCTTGAGTTTGAACAAATAAATTCTTTCTTTATTGTTTTATGGCTTTTCATGCAACGGGGGGGATTTAAAACTTTTTCTATTTGATATTTTTAGCGATTGATTGATCTTGCAAACTGCGTGAGTACAAAATTTGAGTATAGTCACGGCTTCACTTGATACCTGGACCGATTATTATGAAAATTGCTATATATATGTATTTTTCCACGGAGAAGGTGCATAATATGCTCATTAAAGCCACTCGCCACCAGGTGGCACTGCAGAGTAGCAACTTCTGCCCAGTGGTTGGAAGTAGCGCGCTACAAGTAGCGACGCTACTGTAGCAGCTACATTTTTTAGTAGTTTGTAGTGTAGTGCACTACTTTTTAAAAAAAGTAGTGTAGCGAGTAGTTTGATACAAAAAATAAGTAGTTTGTAGCGATTTCAGGAAACTACTTTTAAATAAACTTCTGAAAAAAAAAGAATCAAGGTTCAAACGAATTTGACTGGTGCAAAATTTAAACAAGTGCATCAGCAGATACAATGAGAAATAAAGCTCATAAAAATACGAGCTAGCCTCAGATATATCGTTTTGACGCCATACATCATATCTACTTGACTCCATTAGTTTGTTTGTCATCGTATTTTTCATACTTCGTCAATATTTATATTGAATAGAGCTTGACTTAAAAAGAAAGTATATGAATTAGAGATAACCGCCAATTTTGTAACTCCTTTGTTTTTCTGGCTGCCGAGGATGTCCCGTGGATGAACATTTTAGATTTCAAAGAGATATTGTTCCAAGACTGTAAAAGCACTTATTTTCGCGAAAATTAAGGTACAGTAAATCCTGTAAAGTTGACCACCTGTCTATGTTGACCGCTCTTGTCAGGAACGGAATTAGTCCTATCTATATAATAAAGGAAAACCTCTGTAACTTGACCACTAATGAACACCAAATTTGGTTTGGAGTATTGTAAAAAACCCTTTGTAAGTTGACCACTTGGTTTATTTTTTTAAACTTTCATCAGCAAATTATTTTATTTTATTATTTATTTATTATTATTATTATTTCTTTCCTTTTCTTTTTTTTTTTTTTGATAGCTTTCCAAAAATGTTTTTAATGCTTTGATGACAGACTAGCATTTTACTAACTAAACAGCAGCATAAAGCTTATGCTGCTCTTTATTCTCCAAACTTGTTTTTCATTTGTTGTTCTATTTGAGATAGCTTTTTGTACTATGTTCAATGAAAATAAGTTTCAGTAGAAAAGTTCAAAGACTTTTCTTTCAGTTGCAATATGTTGTGGCTACACAGGAATTGTGCTAAAAAGAGCAGGCCCGGATCTATAAATTTTAGGCCCCCCCCCCCTGCAACAAAATATGTAGGGCCTCTCCCTAATGGCAAGCAGTGTCTATTTGTAAAGTGAATAAATCTTAATGCTAGTTTTTTTTCTATTTTTTCTTCAATTTCTAGGGACATTATCCCCTTTAAGGACGCGGACCCCTCGCACTGCGGGTACGCAGATCTGGGGCTGCTAATGAGTAAAGTTACATGTTTCGCATTTATGAACTGGGAGAGTCGCGCTTATTGCTCTTTGTGCTATAAGTTAAAAACGAAAGTTAGTTGAACTTGAGATTAATAAAAAGTATGAAATATTATATTGAATTAATTGAAAATGGAGAAAGCCAGAGAAAATTAGCCGGCACATATGGAATTTCTAAAACAAGTGTCTAATATAGTTAAAAACAAAGAAAAAATAACAAAACTATTTGAATAGTATTTTTAATTATTGCTTCACTTTCAATAATGTTATACAATAAAAGTGAGTTGAACAGAAAGAATAAGAGTGAATTACTCAAAAACTCATGGTGCAAGAAATGACAAAAAAAAAAAAAAAAAAAAACATTACCGCCCTTTATAAGTTGACCACCTGTCTAAGTTGACCACCAAAGCACTGCACCGCGAGTGGTCAACTTACACAGGTTTCACTGTATCGGTGATTTAGCGAGTTGAAAATTTTGTGAATTTTATATGAACAGATCGAAAGTTGAAAAACAAAAGTATTTCACGAGGATTAACTTTTTGTGATTACAACGGGTACGGAAAAATCGTGAAAATTAAAGTTTCGTAAAAATAGTGCTTCTACTGTGTTCACCAAACAAAGAAGCTGTAAAGGTTATAGAAGATGTTACTAAACTGACCTGACCGGCTTACAATAAATACGAGCATTAGAGTGTTATATGGATGACTCAGTTGCCAAATCGATTACTTCTAATTTTTGAAAAAATTCTCATTTCTGCTTTAATAGTGCTTAATCAATGCTTAGAATGGGAATTTATATTAAAGTTTTGGTTCAATGCATTTCTGATCCTGCGATGGCAGAAAATGCAACACGAGGGCCCATTCACTCCTATAGATAACACTATCTGTTTCATCACTTTTTCTCGTCTTTCTGTTTTATGGAGTCAATCGATTTGGCAAGTGAAGCATCCATATAAAAGTATGATAACAAAAATTTTTTGGGGGAAAAAAAAAGGAAAAAAGAAATAATAGATAATTCTTAGTAATATTCCATGTTCAGATGAGCTAATTTATCAATCTAAACCTTTTTCCGTTCAATCTTCGCACGGTGTGTGTGTGTGTGTGTATTAGGGTGCCCCCGAAAAATCGAAAGTTTATTTTTCAAATCGCACACCCTTTGTATTTTTATTTTAAAGTCAAAACAATTGTAAAAAATGTTTCATGTAATTTGAACAACGGCAACCAGTGCTGGCTTTCTTCTGAGAGTAAAAAGGGCCCTGTGTACTAAACCAAATGATATATATATATATATATATTCGAAGTTCGAAACTTCACGTTGATAAAACGTTGGAACTATAGCCCCACATGTACCACAAACATATTTATCCAAATTAAAAAAAAAAAAAACTTTTAAGTATCATACAGTTGGCCTAAAATTTATAATTTTCTTTACCTTCTTTTTTTGATACAAATTTTAAAAAAGCAAGGTAAATTTAACGAAATTATCAAGCTAAAAAATATGAGCAGTAAAATAGATTATTAGCGTTAAATAGAAATTTTTGCTCTCTTGCAATATTTGAATCTCCAACATAGTACTCAAAAGATATGCAGTTTTTTAAGGTTAAGTTAAATTTTTAAATTTAAATTTCTTTTTTTTTAAATATTATTATTCATTTACAAATGTTGATCTGAAAATGAGTTCGCTAATAATTTTTGAATTTGATATTTTGTTTCAATTAATATGTAAAAGATAAATAGAAACAAAATCAGTTTTTTGAAGAAAATTATAAATTTTAGGCCAAGTGTGGATATCTAAATGTTTTTTTTTAATTTGAATAATTGATTTTATGGTGCATGTGAAGTGTGGGATATAGGAGCAACGTTTTATCAACAAAAATTTCGAGTTACTAAAAAAAGTTTTTTTTTTTTTTCGATTTGTCCTGGTATACTCGTACCTACAAGTGCTGGCTTAACCTTTCAGACGCCGGTCGGCACGGGTTGCCGTTGTTCAAATTACTTTGAAACTTTTTTTACAGTTATTTTAACATAAGAAGAAAAATATAAGAGGGTATGCCACTAGAAAAATCGACTTTCATTTTTTGTGGGGCACCCTAGTCTGTATGCTTTTTATTTACTTATTTTTTGGAAAGTAGCGAAGTAGCGACTACATTTCAAAAGTAGTTTGTAGTTGCTACATTTAAAAAAAAGTAGTTGTAGTTGTAGTTAACTACATTTGTAACGAAGTAGTTGTAGTTGTAGTTCGCTACAAAATAAATGTAGTTTTTCCAACCACTGCTTCTGCCCCGTTCAACCGATTGTCATGAAAATCAGTATAATGATGTATTTTTTTGTTGGCGTAGCAACGCGCGTCGGGTACAGCTAGTTTATAATAACACCTGATTTTTTAATTTTGGAGTGCTCCATTTAAAAGATTTAGTTTTTTTTCGAAGTAAGTTTTCTTCATGTTTTTGTGGAAAGAAAGGAAGAGAAAATTTCAGGTCAGCCTACGGCACCCCTTGAAGTTAAATTCAGCTCTGAAGACAAGAAATGAATATATTTAAAGTACCTATTATTAATGCGTTAACCTATTAGAAAAACTTTTTATAGGATTAACATTAATAGCAAAATAATTATGTAATTAAAATTCCTCATGAAGCCATGTCTGGGTGCTTGTTCACCCTTTCCCCTTTCGGACGACCCAACTGCTACGCAATATGCAAATGTCTGGGTTTTTTTATATTTTTTTAATGAACAACTCAATTTTGCAGTGTAGTTTTCTATTAAATATAATTTCAATAAATATCCTCTCAGTAATTTTTTGCAATTTCTATGAAAAATTTAAAGCAACCTTTTCCTGAAAACCTGACGTGCTGGGAAAAAACTATGCTCAGATTCGTGATCAGCACACCCCATTTATTATAGGGCACCTATTAAATTTGAAGCACTTTTTCATGAAAAATAAAGTCTGACCTAACTAAAACCGTATCTATTCAAAAGATAATGAAATGATGACAGGTTGTTTTCTTTGCATTTATACTACATAAGCAGAAAAACAACTTCTACAGAGTTCATTTTCTTGCTTACTTTCTCGGGGAGAAAAAGAAGAAAAATGAACGAAGGGTTAATGTATCATAAAAATGCAGCTAAAAAGCCAAAAATAAGTAGATGGAATAATTTTTGAAAATTAAGATGGTTGAGAGTAGGGTTTTGAGATGGGAAAATGTGTCTTTCCTCTCCGTCGTTCTCAAATACACTACTGGCCATTAAAATTGTTACACCAGGAAGAAATTCAGATAACAAAATAATATGTATTGAGCACATACATTATGTCGAAAATAACAAATGATTAAATTTTCAAGAAATTTGGGTGAATAGATCCTGAGAAATTACTACTCAAATAACCTCTGGCAGCAATTACAGCGCTTTATACGTCTGGGCATTGAGTCATACAGAGATTGGATGACATGTATAGGTACAGACACACCCAGCAGCTTCAACACAATGCCACAGTTCATCGACCGTAGTGTAGTGGCTGGCGTTTCCTGACGAGCCAGTTGTTCAGCAACCATTGACCAGACGTTTTCTATTGGTG
The DNA here is from genome assembly GCF_026930045.1 of Uloborus diversus. Classification (NCBI taxonomy): domain Eukaryota; kingdom Metazoa; phylum Arthropoda; class Arachnida; order Araneae; family Uloboridae; genus Uloborus; species Uloborus diversus. The sequence goes on from NC_072732.1 coordinate 45,914,911, forward strand.
AGAGAGCTGGAGAACGTGCTGGCTAGGGCATCAGTCGAACATTTTCCGTATCAAAGAAAGTCTGCACAATACCGGCCACAAGCGATCGTGCATTATCCTGCTGAAACGTAGAGTTTCGCAGGGCTCGAATAAAGGGTAGTGCCACGGGTTGTAACACATCAGAAATGTAACGTCGACTGTTCATAGTTCCGTCAATGCGAACAAGAGGAGACCGAGATGTGTATCCAATGGCACCCCATACCGCCATACCATCACGCCAGGGGATGGGCCAGTATGACGATGGGGAATGCACGCTGCCAGTGTGCGTTCACCACGATGCCACCAAACACGGATGCGACCATCATGATGTTGTAAGCAGAACCTGGATTCAGAAAAAATGACGTCTCGCCATTAGTACATTCAGGTTCGTCGCTGATCACAGCATTGAAGGCCTATTAAATACCTATTCCGAAATATTGATTCTAACCAATTCCACAGGGGCTTATTTCATTGAAAGTCGTAGGTGTACGAACACTTTTGGGAGTCACTGTATGTAAATAAAACAAGGAATTTTTATATATAAGTGTATATGTGTGTGTGTGTATATATACATGTATGTATACATGTATATTCCCTACACGTCGGATCGAGACCAAATTTGGCAGGGAAGTACTTGGGCACTCGATAAGGGACATAAGGGGGTTTTCAAACACCAAAAAATTACCGAACCGTTCGAATTTTGATTTTAGGACCTGAAAATGGCATTAAATGGCTTTTTCTACCCGAAATTATCCGATTTCTTTCATTCAGGTCCCATTCGAAAGCCCGCGAAAAACACCCATTGAGTTCATTTATTTCCTTCGAATTTCCAAAAAAAAAAAAAAGGCTGTAAAATCACCGGGAAAAAATTAAAAAGCACTGCTAAGCCTAGTGGAACAGAAATTTTAAATCGGAAAATTATCGTTTCCGCGATCTCATTTTAAATTAGCGTTTAGAAGGTTGCCACACTTTTTTTTTCTCGGTTGCGACTTTTTCTTTTTTTGAGCAATCACGATTGCTTATTGTTCTCACTTGATCGTTTTTGGCGTCCGTGCCTTTTTCAGCTTGGACCAGGCCTGCAGCACCACCGTCCACCGGCGGCGGCGCGGCTGGTCCTGAGCACTGTCCCCCGAAATCCACTTTTGCTGGGCGGTGGCGTCCATGTCCCACACACACGAACGCCTACACACACACACACACACGAATGCCTACACACAGACACACACACGAACGCCTACACACAGACACACACACACGCACACGAACGCCTACACACACACACGAACGCCTACACACACACACGAACACCTACACGCACACGCACGTACACAACACTCACTCACACACATGCATACATACACTTACGCACCCACACACATGCGCCTACACAAACACACACGCTCGTGATTGCGAAAAACATAATTTGAATTCAAGACGCCAAAAATTCAAATTAATTTTTTTAAATTTTTTTTTGAGGTAAAAATTTCCCCTTTTGATTTTTATTTGGTGATTTATTTTCTTTCTTTTTTTAAGAATTTTAGTTGTATTTATGCAGGTTTGTGTTTATTTTTTTCGGGAACTTTTGATTTGCCGTTTTCTTTCTTTGAGAATGATTATTTTGACGGGAAATTTTGTGGTATTTTTTTTCTCGAATTGAAGCATGGTTGAACATGCGTCAATTGACAAAACTTTTATTTTCGAGGTAGACCGTGCAAAGCCAGGCAATGCAGCTAGTTTTAAAATAAAAGTAAGAAGAATAAACCCTTTACTTTAGCACCAAAACGTGAGAGTGTAGCGGAGATTCTGAACAGCATATTCGAAAAGCAGAAAAAAGAAGTTGATACAATTGAAATGCAGTTTCTCAAAGTAAAGTGAGTTCAAAGTACGAATACATTTTAAGCAATTTTATTTATAAATGACTACTGACGATGCTGTTTCTGTGTTGATACTTCCTTCTACATTTAATATATTGAAGTGAGAATTTTCGAATTTCGATGTTTTAAATGTTTTGAGGTGTACTAAATCCGTTTTGACCATTATTGGGAAATGTCTGTCTATGTGTGTGCAGGCCCGTGCTGGACACCCAAAGAGGGCGGTGGAAAGACCAGCTTGGGGGCGCTTGATTTCAAAAACGGCGTCATTTTGTCATGATGCGTCGCGTTCAATTTTGAAGAATTATTCAGAAACACAAAAAGATGACAATTTTGGCCGTGGAAGTGGAAGCATCGCAGCCGCACATAACCTCAGATCAACAACTGCCTTGAATGCCCGAAGAACATAAAAATTTAGAAGACTTACCCCATGTTGAATGTATGTGGACGATAGGAATGAAACATATCAATTACCGTACATTCTTTATTTCATGCTAAATTTCGAAGCAGACCAGATATGACAGGACTTTTGTATGGTGATCACCAGGAAAAAAAAATTCAAACACTTAATAAAAAAAAACACAAATCCACGGGCGTCATACTTAAAAGTTCAAAAAGAAGAAAAAAAAACGTGGAGCTGGAGCTTGCAAAGTTCGTTAAAAATCGGAAAACGGGGAGTTCATTCGCATGGTTTGTAAAACATTCAAATTAAAATGGGCGCAGGCCGGGCAGTTCACTTTGAAGATGGTGGGGTGTATTCAGGGATGAAGCAGATATCAACGATGTCAGTTGCAGGCCAAGCCACGCCGAAAAAATGGCGCATCAGTTGGTAATCTCCATGGTGATGATGATGATAAATCATCATACAATTAAAATTTGATTGGGGTAAATGCAGCTCCACATCACCATTCACAGCTATGTGAATGGTGATGCGGAGAGCTATGTGAATGCTGAGCATCATAATATAATCATAATTGAAGGGCTCGATTCCGGCACATTCTGCGTACCTCCATCCGAAGTCATCATACACACGGGTGATACACTTCCTATGCTATCATCATCAGTTGCCACGAAGTTTAACGTTCTTAATTAAATGATTATGTTGTTATAAAATAAAAGGTTTCACCTCATTTTGAGGTCTTAAACATACGGCAGAGAGCCACGGCCGTCCAAGGACGCTGCGCACTGATGCTTCAGCATCGCCATCATAGAAGAAAACCGAGAGCCGCAAAAAGCACGACCGAGCGGACTGGGAGTTGCGAGGAGAGTGAATAAGTGGAGTGGAAGAAATGAATCGGCGAATGAGCGATCAGATCCGGATACGTGGCGATGCGCGGGAACCAATGAGTGTGTTTGGCGCCCAAACAACGAAGGAAAAGGACGTTACCACCATTTTAATGGCGGACAAAAAGATGAAAAAAATCGGATCAACGACTGAAAAATTGACAAAAAGCTAGACGATTGGAAAAATGAATAAATCGCGCAGTTGATATCGTAAAATGCGAGAAATTTAAAGGGGAACGCAGGGAAAACGTGGAGTGCGCAAGAAAATTAAAAAAAACAACGAAATGGGGGGAAAAAAACAATTAAAATGACAGAAAAATAGGAAAAAAATAAATGGGTAAAAAAATGTGATATGCATTATCACAATAAGACTGTTCCCTAGAGTAACCGGATGGTTTCTATTTAAATTTAAATGTTCTTAAATGAAGAGTTGATATGGGAAGTCAAGGGGGGAAAAGAAAGCAATGGTCACTCAGTTTAAAGCATTTTCAAGGTAGCAGTGAATTAGCTGCAATAATGCCGCCTCCAGACTTTGCCTGAAGAGATTACCCTGGTGCCATGTAGCAGGAGGGGAGAGAGGGACGTCCGACATCCGAAGAGAGTGGCGAAGAGGGCGATCGCCTCGGGCTTCGAGACATGAAAGGGCGCCATATAAGCTAGGCTTTTGCTGCATTATATTTAATTATTTTTTTTTTATTTCAAATATCTAATAAATTTCAAACATCTAATAATTAATATAAACATGTTCGGTACTTTCACACCATTCTGTGGAGAGGGAGAGGCGCGAGAAAGTATTCGCCCAGGGCACGGTCATTTCTTAGGAGGGATCGACATGCCGGCAGGGCGATCGCTCCGGGCGCTAAGTTATGACAGGCAACAGGGCGCCATAAGCTAAGCTTTTGTTGCATTAATATTAATTAATTATTTTCGTAATTTTATTCTTAAAAAAATGCTAATATTATTAGAATTAATTCCTGCCTTCTTTGGTACGCATAGATTTCGGATTACATGTTCAATTATCTAATTATTAATATAAAAATGTTCAGTCTTCACATCTTTTTGTGTGGAAGGGAGACATAAATATTGGTCCCGGAGGCCGCCATTTCTTAGGACGCCTCTCAGCAGGGCCATCCGAAGAGGGGGAAAAGCTGGGGTACCGCCCTGGGCGCCGAGATATTACAAGGCGATACCGAGACATAATTTGCTGCATTACAATTAATTAAAGTATTTTTTAATTTTATTCATCAAAAAAAAAAAGGTTTTTAAAAAGCAAATATATTAGATTTAATTCCTGTCTTAATTAATTTTAATTGTTCTCGAATCTGAAAATAATTAGATAAGTCATTGAAACTCCTAGCAAAGTGTGCATCAATTTTATTTCTTATCAAGTGTTTAACTTATTTATTAATTGTCTAAATAGGCGGTATGATACTCTCCTATTATCTATTTTCTAAATATGTACGCAATTTCATTTAAAGCTGTTTTTACTACTGTTCATATTATATATTCATTGTTGTATTTGTCGATGGGTTGGCACAGTGATCAAAAACTAATTGTTCCTCGGAAGCCCATGTCAATAAGTAACAATGCATTATATTTTCCCTTGCCCTTTTTCTCTGTCGATTGCTGTCATTAATTTGTGGAACCAAAAACAATTTTTACAAGTGTATTATCCTTATTTGCGAAAGAGTATAAAATTTTTAAAAAGTTTTGTTTGCCTATTTTTTTTCCTGACATTTTTGTAGTTTCAATTACTCCTTAAGTCTTCAAAATGCAGAAAATTGTACCTATTTTTCAAAATTTCCTCCAGGGGACCCCCCCCCAGACCCCCTACGGTTGGGGATGTTCTATAGGGCCGTTTCCATGGACACTTTCGACCCCGGAAAAAACCTGCTTTTCACCGCATTCCGGTTATTAGCGGGGTTTATGTGGAATTTTTCTACTCCTGGTAGCTTCTGGAGTGAAAGCGGTGTTTCTACCCGAAAGGCATTACGCGAAACAGGTTCGTCTACTAGCCGCTAAAAGAACTCAAGAACTTGTTTATTCCTCACTAGCTGCGTTCCCCGGCTTTGCACCGTCTACCTTGAAAATAAAAATTGTGTCAAGTGACGCATATTCAACAATCAAGCTTAAATAAATAAAAAAAAACATCATACAAAACTTCCCTTCCAAACAATGACGACAGATATTAAAATACTTTTAAAAAATTAAATCGAGAAAGATGGATTTAAAAAGCGTAACCATGGAAACACAAAATAAAATAAGTTTTAGGAATTAAAATGCGAAAGAAAATGGTTGACAATTTGAATGGAAATGATTTTTTGTACTTGCTTTAAAAAGATTTGTAACTTTCTTTCCTTTCGAGATAGAAGCTTAGTTTTTCGACCGTAGGTCGAGATGAATGCGGAGTAAAAAATATCGCTTTTTCCAATGGTGTCAAAAGAAAACTGTGGGACAATTCCTTCACATTTTATTGATAGATTTAATGAAGAAACTAGTGCCTAAATTTCAGCTAAGCCTAACAAAATTCGAGCTAAAAACGCAAATAACTCCCACCGTAATTAAGTTTGAGCAATGAAACAAATTGCATAGAACGCGGAAAATTCTACCATTTCCAACGATATGTAATTTACTGTAAGATCTACTCATCGAATTTTTTTCGAACCGATCTGCAAACCTTTCCGGTGCTAAAAGAAAGATACTGTGAAAATTTCGGCGAAATCGGCCGGGTAGTTCTCGAGTTATGCGTGCTCAAACAAACAGACGCTTTTTAGAGACTTCGTTTTATACTATGTAGAGATAAATGTGCTTTCTTTTTGAATTGAAATATCGTTACGCGTCCTTCAATCTCAATTATATTCAACGTTTTAGCTGGATAGCACCGCGGGAGATTCTGACTTAAGCTTCTGATTGCATGAAATTTTTCGTAAAAACAAGGAGCGTTCCCATCCCAATTATTTTATTGCCTTACTTGTGTTATTTATTTCATTTGAAGTTCTCACGCAGTGCGTGATATTTTTCTTATTTTTCTATGCAATCATCCAGGCTGGGCCCGAACACTCGTTCTTCTGGTTACCAGTCGAACGCTCTGCCGATCAAGCTATTCAGCTCTGTCGGTCACTGTGGAAGTTAAACTTATAAATTTAACTGAAAACCTCAGTCTGGAGCATTAAAACAAATTTTTTTTTGACAGAAGAAACAATTTTTAGACCGTGGGTCTATTTTTCGTCATTAGCCTGCGCGATAAGCTATAAAATGAGGGGCAAATAAAAGAAATTGATCAAGAAATGAGGAAGATCTCGCGTAGAAACAAAAAACAGGCTACATAAATAATATATAATGATTTTATACAAAAATAATTGTTGAAAAGTTCAATGATCACAATAAATAAATAAGTAAATAAATAAAAACTAACCTGGAAACATTTCTTTGAAAAATGTTGCTTAAACTCGCAAAAAAAAAAAAAAAAAAAAACAGATTTTTTTTTTAAAACTAAGTTCTATGACGTAGCAAAAAATTCCACGAAACCCAAATATATGCAAAACCAATCACTGTGATGAAATATGACATCATCAATGTAAGAGAGGTATAAAAACGATGTCCACATATTTTAGATTCAGGGTGTGACCCACTTCCCCCAATCAACCCTACATTAGGTGATACAGCATTAAATCACAGGATATTAAATGATATTTTTATAATACAGCATAAAAATTCAGAAATTAAAAAAAAAATAAATAAATGAGGTTTTACTTCTCAGTATACTCTTTTTATAGGTACTCTTTTCACAGTACCCCAAAACAAGCCTAAACTGTACATGTTAGCTGCATAAGAAAACATCAAATGTAAAACATTGTTTATATTTTACTTTTAAAAGGAGGATAACAGTTGGAACCTAACAAACGTATTTCTTCTAATTTTCCTTAATTCTGTGATTATTTTTCTAATTTTTCTCAGACTTCTCCCACTGTTCTCAACTTGTAGGTAGGTACCCTGTTTCAAATTCTTTCACAAACATGGTATCAAACATATATATATTTGAAAAATTATATAAGAAAGAATTATTCACATCAAAGACATTTTCAAAAATTTTATTTCTTAAAAAATATTAAATGCATTGTAATAGAGTACAGTTTACTTATTAATATCCAAAAGGATATGTTTCTTGCAGTTGCTAAAAAGTCACAAGAAGAGTATTGAACATGCTTCAAATTGCTGACTTGCAGAACAAACTTTTAACGAAACTCAAAAAACATAATAATCAAAAGAAATAAATATTACAGAAAACTCTTCTTCAGGGAGGAAAAACCATGCAAAATTTTATTAAAAAAATAATTAAAAGTTCTAGAAACCTATGCAAGTATCACAATACAGTATAACTTTGATTCAACGATACCCAATTTAACGATTTGCTCAATTTAATGATACATCTCACTGGACCGGGTTCAACTGAATTGAATGTATATGCTCCTTTATTTAATGATATCCTTGATTTAGCGTTAATTTTTCCCAGTCCCATGACAATCGTTAAATCGAGGTTATACTGTAACTCAACTGTGGATAAATATCTGTATTAGACTGCATCAAGGAAGACATTTTTAAATATATAAATAACAATATTTGGAGTATGTACAATTAGCATAAAAATATTGAATTCATTTAAAATGAATATTTCTATTTTCATAAAGTATGACTCATTCAATTTGCAATACATTGATTGTAATTGGAGTTATAAATGCTGTGTGCCTTGAACAAAGAAAATTAATATAAAAAGTAGGGATGCAACGAATACCATATTTTGCCTAACACCAAATATCCAGTTAAAATTTTTAACTGAAATATTTGCAGTTTTATTTTAAGCAAATTAAAAATAGAAAATTTTTATCATCTATTTTGCCTTTTGTGAAATGTAAATGCTTTTCCATTTAACATCCAGTGCAAAGTAGCCAATGCTCTTGTGTCAAAATTTACAGTAATTAAAATTTGATTAAAATGATTAATTCAATTATAGTTTGTTTTAAAAAATATTTAACATTTCACATGGTGTAAAACTTTAATAATTAAAATAATTCTAAATTTAATATACATGTGTCGTTATTGTACATTATCAATCACCTGTTTAAATTTCTGAAGTGATAATAACTGTTTTTTTTTTTTTTTTTTTTTTTTTTTGCTGTTGTTTCTTGACAGAATATTAAAAAAAAAAAAAAAAAAAGCAGTAAATTTACTTTTTTTTTTTTATAAGCATGAAATATTATGTGTTTTGTCCAGGTTACGTTCATAATTAAATGAGTTAGAGAAATTAAAGCTAATCATGAAATTTGAAAAAAAAATTGAAAAGCAACCTTAAATTCAACACCTGAGTTAACTCTTGCATTAAAAATAAATTTGTAAGAAACAATCTGAAATAATTTTGTATGTACTATGGTACTAAAACCTTCAATCATTGTATTAGACAATGTTTTTGTTTATCAATTGGTAAATATTTAAAATTTCTAATACTATTCGCTTGCCGAATATTAAAGTATTCGGCCGAACCAAATACTCAGTTTGTTTACTGAATAGGCAGTATACCGAATACCAACCGAATATTCGGTGCATCCCTGATCCAAAGATTGACTGTGTTTTTATATGTCTTTAATAAAGGACATCAATATCTAAAGCTCAATCAAGATTTTAAAATATGCAGTGTCTAATACAATCATATAGTCTTACAAAGACATCAAAATTAAGTTAAAATGTTTAATTAATGTAAATGTATTCCAGAGTTGTTGCACTTTATTAAAAAATAAATTAATTTACTGAAGTGATAAAAATATTTCGATAGTATAATCAGTGGCGTACATAGCAACCCCCCTCGATGCAGGGGCGGAATCTCAGCATTTCATTTGGGGGGGGGGGGGGGGCGAGTTTCTTAAATATGAGTTACCTCAATATGGTGCAAAACACACACTGGCTAACAAGAGGTGATCATAAAACGGGTTTAATATTAACAAAAAATAATGTTTAAAAAAGCATGATAACTTATAAAATGAATTAAAATTTATGACAAAATTTTAATTTGTTTTATATAAAACACCTTGATACTACAGTTTTTACCTTTTAGGGAATTTTTAAGCATGATTTTCAGAAATCAGAAGAACAGGAAATCATGCACTAATCCATCAATGCCCATGGTAGTGCTCTTTTGCCAGTACAGCAAAAGATAAAAAACTTTTGACCCATGGTGCTTCGAAAATACTTCTCTAACCTAATGAGACATAAAAATGATCTTGCTCAACTAGCTGAGCTGTTTGGAATAGTTAAAAAACTAATTGAGATGACAAAGTTATGCACAAAAATACACTTTTCAGATCTTGCTCTTTAAATTCAACCAGGCAACTTTAAAAATTGCGAGGGGCTTCTTTTTTCATCATTGAATAATCTAGTCTCTATCTACAAAACAATGCTCATTGAAACATTTCGTTTTATGTTTTCAACATCCAATCCAGATAATATAGAGCAAACAATACAGAAAAATATTCATAAAATCTTGGGTTAATTTCATTAAAAACTGAATCTATTAGTTTATACAAAATATTAAATCAATGTTTAATTTTTCATCTTCATGTAGATATCTGTCACATATTCTAAATTGATTTTTTTTTTAAATTGGCGCAGAGCAAGATTTTGTTTTTTGAAAAGTTGCCCGCTTGATTGAAATAAACATCCAAGTTAAAATCATTTAACAGTTTCAATTGCAGATTGAACTGAAGTTTGAACAGTCTAAAAATAAAGGTAATGGATTGAAAATGTTTTGATAGAGTACAGTATTTTTCAAAAAACTTTCCACGATATAAACAAATTAAATAAAATTTAAACGAAGCCATTCATGTTAGAGGGCACCAGCTTTCTCAACATTGAAAGAATCGTTTTGGAATAATTCTGCCAGGCGTCAAATCATTGCTTTGAAATTATCAAGAAATGCTTTATGCTTTTAAGTATTGAAGACCATATTGTGTCACTCTGAGTCATAATTAAAGAATCCCAGAAAAGGAATTTGTTGATGTGTGATATTTTTTCCAAAAGTAACATGCATTTTTAAGAAGTTTCAGTGAAAGAACGCTATGTGTTGAGTAACTGGAATGTTTCTCTCTCTACTTGATGAAAGCAATACACACTCAATAAATAAACATACACTTAAAACATGAGCGTAACAATCAATGTTAAGTCCCAAGGAATTTTCTTTTGAAAATCATGCACACTACTTGCTTGCACGGGCCTCTCATACTGTATATATCATCGTTCCAGATCCAGACCCGGATCTGCATTCCATAGATCAAACAGTGAGGGAGTGAGGCACGTCCTTAAGGGGCCCAACAGCCCAAGAAACTGAAAAAAAGAAAAAAAACTAGCACTAAGGCCTATTAACGTTGCAAATATGCACAGCTTCCTTGGTGAGAGACCCAATAGATTTTGTTGCAGGGGGCCCAAAATTAATAGATCTGGGCCTAATAATTACACTGGGCACACAAAATGAAGAATTTAGCCTATATATATATATATATATATATATATATATATATATATATATATATATATATATATATATATATATATATATATATATAGGAAAATTACTTCTTCAGTTGAAGCTCACAACGGTTCTATGTCAATTTTTTTTTTTGCTGAAAAGGCCAGAAAGTGCTCCATGAATTCAACAGAGAATACTTGCTTGTGCCTGGAAATGTGTCAAGTTTCATCAACTATTACTGAGAATGAGAGAGAATTTTTTTTAATGAACATTGATTTGCGATTTACAAAAATTGAATTTATCCATTTTTTGTCATTATGCTAAAAAATTTGGGGGGTGCGACCTCCTCCTCTTGCCCCCCTTATTTGCCGCCCCTGCCTCGACGCAGAAGCCACAAGAGGCGTGAAGGTGCAGACTCTAAAGAAATAATACTGTGATAAAATTATAAAAAAAATTTCTTGGGGGTGGGGGTGGAGCGTGCTTATAAACCTTGCGGCAATGGGAGGGGGGGGGGGGGGAGGGAGGCACACCAAAGTCTATGTACGCTACTGATCATTATTCAACCTAATATAATGCAACATAAATATTTACAAAATAATTTCAAAAGGAAATCAAAAGTAATTGAAATAATGAAGAATTACCTCTAGAAATTAAATCATAAAATTAGCAACGAGTTAATTACATGATCAGATCTTAAGCAAAGAATTCTTTGAAATTGAAGAACACATTAAAAATGAATGGAATGAATTAAAAAAAAGGTAAACTAGTAATAATACTAAGTACATCAAAAATCCCGTGGCATTAAAATAAATCATTTAGTCAAGTTTTGTAGATAGATTAATTTTTTATACATACATCCTTTAGTTGACAGAAATAGCTCATCAACTGATTTAAAGCTTAAAAACTAACAAAACTTATTTTCATGTACTTGGAATCTGGTAAATATATTGTATTATTGAATTGTGTGCGTCTTTCATTAAAAATACATCGTGATATAGTAATAAATAAATTTGTTTATGATTTTTTTATAGAATAAATAACCAATTCAAGAAATTTAAAAATACAAACATGAATTCTTCAAATATCATTATTATTGAAATCATCTGCAAAAATTAATGATATAAAAAGAAAACACAACATTTATAATAAATAAATAAATACCTTTGTGCTACAAAGTAATAAAAAAACAATGCTCAATGTACAAATTTGCAAAAAAATGCAGATTTTTGTTTTGGGGTTTAAAATAACTTCTTTTTCAATGCAAAAAAATGTGAGTTCGTGGATGTCAAGTTGTCTGACAAAAGTCTCATGTCCAGACGACTTTACATTCACAAGCTCATACCTTTCTGCATTCTAAAAAGGGTTTCTTGAAACCCCCAAAAACATGCCTACAGTTTGCTGCAAATTTATGCTTTAAACCCTGTTTTTCTTACAGCAACTTTTTTTACCTAGATATTTCAAAGGCACAACTACAAATATTTTAAAATAAATAAAATGAAAAACAAAATGCGCTTTCCATTTGTTGTAATACTTAGATCTCAATCAATCAAATTTATTTAAAAAAGGCACAACTATAAATGCTTCCAATTTAATAGGATTGAATAATAAAATCCAGCATTATTATTTTCGAATAGTTTGATGTCAAACAATAACATTTATCAAAAGAAGGAGATTAACGCACAAAAATAGTATATGGGGATGCTACAACATTTTTAGCTGTCCAGTGAAATAAGTTCGCATTAATTGCAGTTGGAGAGTTTATGAATATTCTTCTAGATTCCTGACCACAGGCATGATTCCATCAGATGATTGTAGAGGTGTTGTAAGTAGGAAATTGGCACTAACAACAATAGGAAACTTCATCTCCATTGGTAAGTTCAATACGGTTACTTGCTATAAAAATAAAAAATATTAGAGAAAGAAAAAGAAATAAAAATTATCCGCAACACTGCTGAATGAAAATAAAAGCAGGTATAAAATTAAGCAAAAAAAAAAAAAAAAAAATAACTTGAATTTTGTCATATTGAATTCAAATTATGTTTTTCGCAATCACGAGTGTGTGTGTAGGCGTGTGTGTGTGGGGGGGGGGAGTATGTGTATGTGTGTAGGCATGCGTGTTTGTGTCTGCGTGCAGGCATGAGTGTGTGGGTAGTTGTGTGTATTTGTGTGTATGTGTAGGTGTCTGTATGTGTTTCTGCATGTGTATTTGTTTGTGTATGTGTGTCGGGGTATGTGTGTGTATGGTGGTGTTTGTGTATGTGTGTGTATGTGTTTGTGTGTGTGTGTGTATGCATGTGTGTGTAGGATATGGACGCAACCTAGAGACGGTTTTCGCTAGAGGAGCAGCATCGTGGGGCCGGCCGACGGGTGGTGCTGGCAGAGGGTGGCGCCGGTGGGAAATAAAATGATAGCAAGCCAAAAACAGTCAAATGAAAGCAATAAGCAATCCTGATTGCTCAAAAAACTATTAATTTGAACTTTGACGTCTTGAATTCAAATTATGGTTTTGCAATCATGAACTAAAATACAACTCTACTCGTAGAGTTTCTTGTTTCTACAAATGGAATGGAATGGAAATGGCCAAGAAATTTGCACCTGTCATATTATGACTGGTGATTTTCTAGAATAGGTAATACAAGGCATATCCATAAAAAGAAATGGTGGTTAGGATGTGGCACTAAAGATAAAGATTTTACGGCCGATATCCAGCAGTACACTTATCATAAAGATTATTTACAGTGCATAACATTATATATTTTTATTTCTTATCAATCTTAAATGATGGGGATTAGTAATCTGGAGATTTTGTATTTGGATGAAGTAATACTGTTTCAGTTCATCTACATTGGTGTTTTTCTCCTGAAAGAAACATAATATGTTACACTCTCCTCGCTTTTTAAATGTAAAACCTACTTAAGTTAAGCCTTGAATGAACCCAAACGATTTGTAATCATGGCAATAAAAGTTTGTCCTCTTAATAAATATCAAAACAACAAGTTGAAGTTATTATGGTTGTTTTAGCAATCTGAAAAATCAGAGCAACATCAACTCTGGTCAAGTGAGCTTAATAAGCAATTCGTGATTGCTATTAAAATAAATAAATAAATAAAAAGCTAAACAATCGATTGAAATTAATAAGTACATGAACATAATAACATGGCGACATGAATCATAACTATACTCAGTAAAGCCACAGTAAAAATCAACTTTTAATACCTCATTCTTGAATAATGATGCAGAATCAATCACTGTTTCAGCTTTGGATAAAAGTCTACCATTCTTGTCTAATGAAAACACACTTATACGAAACATTAAGTTGCGTTTTTTAGCTCGTAAAGAAATCACATCAGCAGCACTGAATACAATGGGAAGATCGCCATCTGTCTTAAAAAACCGATGCAATTTGAAGGCTCTAACAAAATAAATAAATAAAATAAATAAAACATTATATTCAAGTAAAATATCATTTTGAATAATTTCATTAATAACCATATTTTTAAATACAGAGTATCTGCTACATTTTGATCTATGCTTTGGGCATCATGTGTTTCTAAGAATTCAAATTAAAGTGAAATGCATTTAGCTCTCAGCTATTTATATAACTATAAACCAATTTATGGATCAATGACTAGTGAGACACATGACTGGTGACACATGAAATAATCAGAGTGTTTACTTAATTATTTCGTTACCAAGGATTATACATTTATAAATCTAAAATTTTTGATTTTTTTTTTGGATTCCAATAAATCATTTAAAGTTTTTATACAGGTAAGAATGCACATGTAAACAAATTTATTATTTTTTCTATGAAAAATCCAATATGATACTTCAATTTTTCAATTACTAAAAATGCTGGAAAAAAAATTTTAGTTGCAAAATGATTTTTCAAAATGAAAGAAGCACCAAACATGCAGCAATAATGATATAAAACTACTGGTGAACAGCGAAACATTTAAACTTGATTTTTATTATTTTATTTTATTTGATTATTTTTGAATTTTTTATGTAAATATTTTTATAAACAAATAATGAATCTAAAATTTGTTATTTTTTTCAAAAAAAAGCAAGTAGTTTTCTAAAATATCTGTGACTAGCTATAATTTAGTAATTACCAAAATTAGTTTTAAAATAAATAAAATAAATAATCAGAAAAAAAATCTAAACTACTTAATAATTAACTTACCAGACATTACCAGATATATCACCGCCAAAGTTTTAGGATTGGTTACAAAAATTGAAAAATTCCCGAATTTGTGATTTTTGCAACATTTTCGGAGTTTTAAAATTTTTACCCTTGAAAATTCCCTGATTTCTGTATTTTATCAACATCTTAAACGTCCTTAATTAATTCTTCAGACCAATTTTATTTTCTAAAATCTTCATAACTTAAGACACTGCTGAAAATTTATGATAATTTTTATGAGTCTCTTGAATCAATACGGATGCAAATGATTTAAAAATTTCAAGTCTATATTAGAGTGGCAAACTTAGAAGTCTACCAGTCCTCAACTACAGAATTAGACATATAAGGAGGGTTAAAAATAATGCTAAACACATGATTATAAATGTCTAAATGGTAGAATCATAGTAAAGAAAAACGAGGGAATATTATAAAAATGGATGTAATCAGATTTCGAAATGTGTGAAAAATCGAGACTGATGCGTAAAAGAGTAAGAAACGACTAAGATACGAAAACTTTGAAGCTAATACCAATAATTCGATAAATATGCATGTTCTTGAACTCAAAATCTATGACCAGCTATCAGTTTCCATGACTTTTGAGCATTTTTGCTGAAAATCATGACTTTCTATGACCATTTTCGATCATAGTCGAAATCCATGAATTTCTAGGGCTCGGACACCCTGTCAATACTCTAAATTTACATGATAACCACAAGAAAACACAAAGAAAAAACAGAAAATATAGTAAATACAGTATCAAATAATTTTATTGTTCAAAATAAATTGTACACTACTTGCCAATTTCTTTAAATTTCTAGATAATTCTTGTATTTTGAACATTGCTTTAAGAAATAGCACAAGTAATCTACTTTTTTTTACAATTTTCACTGTGAGATTACCAAACTTGAATTTAAATCGAAATAATTTTATATTTTCTATAATTTTGCTTTCATTAGTGTTATTTTTTCATGTCAAAATAGCTTTGAATTCAAAGAAATATTGAGGACAGTGAGTTTAATATCTCTCAGTCAAAGGATTATAGTTTTGATTAGAGATGGGAACAGTCAGAGATTTCCTGGTAAATTTTGAGGAAAAAACCCCGTTTTTTCCAAAAAGGTTTATTTCCACTTGGGAAGAACTGAAAAGTTTAATATTTCTGGTACAAAATGATGTATTCAGAAATTTCTACTATTTACTAATTTAATAATTAGTAAATTTTTAAAATATTTACTATATTCCCATGCTTTTTTTGTTTAAAAGGCGTTTTATGTTCAGAATTCCACGTGAAAACACTAAATTTAATAGTGTGAGCTTAAGATAATTTCATTTCCCTGCACACCAAGTATGATTTTCTACTTTTCTCACTAAAACTGCTATGAAGAGAGAAGACAGACTTAGTATATCAATATCATTAATTAGACAAATGTTTCAGTAAAAAGTTTAATATATTTTCCTTTAATGGGTGTGTATATGGTGTATATGTACTTATATATTATAAATACATATTTCTCTAAAATTAAAAAAAAAAAAAAACTTTCGGTTAAAAATCCATCCCCTACTGGAATTTTTTTTTCCCGACGCCTACAAATTTCTGAATATTTTGCAACTTTAGTTTTCATTTATTAACAGATAACATTTAATCAAGGTGTAGTGAATCAGAAGAGGGTATGATGACATGATTTCAGTCTTAATAAAGATGTGGGTGGAAGAAAAAAGTGCAATGGAATATAGATAAATGTTAGTATACCCGCCAACTGGAAAAAACCCCAAAATGTAAAAAAAATGTCCAATGCTCTATTAATAAACAGTAAAGCGATTTAATGAATTCTGATAACTCATGAGTTGGTGTAATGATTTAAAGTTAAGACACACACACACACACACAAAGTATTGGTGAAAATTTTTAGGACAACTATCAAAAGCATTAAATCACACACTATTTTGAGCATATTCTTTGTTTATGATAACATTCTTCTGAATTGCAGATCCCCCCCCCTCAAAAAATGTTACAAGTAACTGGATTTAAATTTTGAATGGGCATGGCAAAATGATAAGCATGCAACTCTACAATAGAAGATTAAATACACCAAAGACTAGAACTAAAAGTGAAAACAAAATTTTATGATTTCCACACAGTCAAACCACATAACAAAAAAAGACATTTTATGGGTTCAGTTGGATTTTAAAAGGCAAAAGTGTAATAACAGAAAAATATGGATTGATTTTACTCTCAATACAACAATGCAAAGATGGAGTTTGTATGTTTCAGAAATTATAATTTGATTTAATACTTTGATTTTTACTTCCTTTTACAAAAAAGGAAGTATTGTATTCGCAAAAAAATTTTCACTCAAAAATCGGCCTTAATTTCCATTTTTCTTACCCCCGAATGAATGTTGAGTCTTTTTTCGACCTGACCACACGTGGATTAGGAACTTACAGAACCTATTGGTCTAGGAACTTACAGACATCCGAAATATTCATTTTGACAACCCCCGAGTTAATTGCAACAAATTTTCTCGTGACGTCCGTATGTACGTATGTATGTGCGTATGTATCTCGCATAACTCAAAAATGGTATGTCCTAAAAAGTTGAAATTTGGTACGTAGACTCCTAGTGGGGCCTAGTTGTGCACCTTCCCTTTTGGTTGCATTCGGATGTTCCTAAAGGGGTCTTTTGCCCCTTTTTGGGGGAACTCATTGTTAATCTCAATGTAAACTCAAGTGGTGTTATAATTTGTCGGACGCTTGGCGATATATCGCCAGTATTTCAGTCGTCAAGTTTTGTTGCCAACTTGGTGACAAATTTGACAATTTTTTTTTAAATTTTAAATTTGCTTTCAATTTGGCTACTGTTGGTAATATTTAGAGAGTAAACAATTGAATCACATTAAAATTGCCAATCATGAGGAAATGACATTAAATTAGAGTAAAAGGAAGTCATGTGATGCACACATTAGCTCGTTTTTTTTTATGACTATGTTATTTTTGATGACTATGTTACTATGTAACTGATTGTGAATGAAACTAATATACATGATGAACAATGACTTTACTCCAAGAAATCTGGAATTCATTCAAAGCAGCAAGAATGATTCAACTTAGAAATTACTCATGAAACCTTTTACTATTGTGTTCCCATTGTGTACTTACTGTATGATAAAACAAGTTGTTAAAGGCTATGTTTTTTTTTTCATCTCTTAGAAAAAGACAAAATTATCATAGGAACGGATGCTTTGAAAAGGGATGATTCTTACACATATACAAAATAAATAAATGAATAAATAAAATAAGAAGAGTAATTTATCACTAAATGTACAAAAGTACAAAAAAGAAAATGAAAAACACAATTACAGCAAAAAAAAAAAAAAAACTGAAAAAACTGAATAAGTAAAAATGTACACAAAGCAAGAACAATTTTACACACTGTTTCAGAACAGTGGTTCCCAACCTTTTTGAGCCCATTGCTTCCCTTTACATGCTGATTCACACTCATCGTCCCCTCTGTTGGCACTAGTGAATATTGTTGAAAATATTAATAATAAATTTTAATTTGAAGTAAATCGCATACAATAAAGCAATTTTATCCAATCTCTTTTGAACTAAAAAAATAAATAAATTACTAAACAAAAAAAAGCTATTTTTTAAGGGTTTTTTTTTTTTTGATCAGAAAACAAGGGAAATACTCAACTAAAATCATTTACATAGTTTTCAAAAACCGAAGTATATTGCTTTAGAATTATTTTCTTCCATAAATTGGAATCTGGAGGAACAAAAATCCCCGACACTAAAAGTTTAAAAAAGAAAAAAAAATGAAAATTCATAAACTCAGTAATGAATAACGAAATACTTTCGGTTTGAGGCAGATGATCTTGAACTTCAATTTGTTTCTTTTTCAACTTGTGATACGTTTTCAGTTTCAATACTTACTGGCCTTTCATTACTGTTATTTTCTCTTTTAAATACACTCCCCTATCTCTTCTGAAGAGTTTATTGCCCTTTTGGGGACGATGTCTCCAAATTGGGAACCACCGTTTTAGAACAACAGTTATGTTTAGGCAAAACATTTTGATTTTTCATAAGAATTATACACATAAATCAAGCAATTTTTCTGAACTGATAAAGCAAAAAACTATTTCCATAAAAATATTACCCATTGGAGTAATATATGACAACATCAAAGCCAAAACTAAAGCCCGTCCACCTCCAACTATGCTGAAAAAGAGGATCAAAGTTATAATCAATGTAATGAGTTGAAATAAAGTACTTTCGTGTAAAAGATGGAAACAAAGTGCTTTTGAATATGTCTTAAAATCATTATTTTTCTTTTTAAATAATTATTTGTATACCAACTTTTATGAAAATGGTAGTATTTCATAATGAACATGACACGGAAAAAAAGTTATGGGACTTTAGGAGGCTGTTATTTTTCATTCAAACCTGTTTTTGTGCGGTGGATACGAACTGCATAAAGGAAATAGCATTAAAAAAAAATCATTCGTTTTAGAAATAATTTTGTCAACTGAGTGCCAATCTGATTAAAATGTTCATAAACCCCCACAAAAAAAGAAAAAAAAAAAAAAACTCTCACACACACACACACACACACACACACACACACAAAAAAAGGTTTAAGTGTATATGTATATAACCAAACGCACATATGCTTTTAACATTTACATAAGCAAATTTCATGTATTTAAAATTGGAAATAGGCCACAATAGTACCTCAATAAAAATTTAGCATCAAGGGAAAAGAGGAAAAAAAAAGAAGCAATTGGATGTTTAAAAATATTGCATTTGAATGCAGTTATTTTAAAATTAAATTTCAAACATTCTAAACGTTAAAAATCCAAATAGTACTCATCTCTTTGTTTCCTGTCATGTTTCATTTCATCCTTAGGAAATTACATTACTGTGGAATAAATCACAATCATCATGGTTTTTGCGGTTGTCGTATTTTCATGACTCAAAAATTCAAGGAGTATTTTAATGCCTTTAAAAATATCCCAGCGATATCTATACACACACATTGCACATGTATCAAGAGTGGCAGTGTTCCGTTAATATGCCGGATTTCAGCACTTGTCAGATTACTTCTAGCAATTTGACCTTTGGAGAAGAAATATAATTATGCTTCTGTTCTGAAGAATTTTTACATAGAATAGGGAGATGCATTTATTACAACAGTACATGTGTTTTGTCTATTTTGAAGCAATTACTGTAATAATCTCGGCATGAACATAACATAATAATCAAGATGTCCAAGGCAAAAAATGCGAACAGAAATTCAATTTTTCCAAAGTATTTCAGAAAATTTTCTGAGTCAAAAAGATTATCTTTAGTTAATTTTTCATGTGAAATGATCATAGGCTTGATATTTTTCTTCAACGATCAATTCCCACTTCATTCAAAAAAAAAAAAAAAAAAAAAAGAATTCTGATTTTGCGTATATTGATTAGTGATTGCAATATCTGACTAAAAAAAGCAATACCAGTATTTGGTATTTTTAAAAATAAAATACAAAAATGCCGATTATAATACTGGTATTCAAAATTTTTCAAAGAAGGATAAAAAACAACATGCTTGTTTCATTGCCATATTTCAGAATTTCAAGCAAAACTGCATCAAATATGAATTTTATTGTGAACAAATGAAGAGCTTATTTCCCAATGGCGTTAAACCAATTTTTTCCATTCTTGAAAAAACGCAATTTTGTTTGTGAGATTTAATATTGAATTTAAGAAAAAGATAATTCTCCCCAGTAATCTACGGAGGATAATGACCCCAAAGTATGTGGTTATAAAATTCTGACAGTATAGTTATTCAGAAACAAAAGCAGCAAAAATGACTTAAGCCTTTTCAGAACAAAACTATAATTTATGTCCCTTTAGCACAAATAAATAATGAAATGACTTTCTACCGTTTAAAAGCAATTCATTTTTTCTTGTGCATTAATACAGCATAAATTTTAGGTACACAATTTCGGAATGTTGAAGAAATAAAAACATGGTGCACATAAATGCGATTTATCACACTATTTTGTGATGAATGTATCATTTTGCATTTTTTCCACTACATTAACCAACTAGTGGTATTAACTATTTAACTAACACTAATTTCTGTTTCTGAAGACAACTTTTTGCATCAACAGATTGGTTTTGGTCCTATCTCACTGAAAGAAAAATGACTATTCAAAATAACAGTAAATATCAAATAAGTTAGAGTGAAAACATTACGATTGAAAATTATTTATTATTTGCAGCTAATAGCGAACATACTGGTATTTTACCTTAGCAAATAACAGTATTGCAAAAATACACAATACAATTACAAAAACACAAAATACAAATAGTTTGAAATACCGAAATTCGGTATACTAGTGCTGTGATCAGAATAATTGATACATATTTTTAATTAACTTTATCATTAAACTGTATTTTTGGCTACTGCTTCATTTTCAAACTATAACAAGGCACTTCCTAATTTAAATCTAACAGTGCACCCATAGAAGGAGAATAATACTTTTCTTGCTAGATTAGAAGCAGAGTAACAAGATAGTAGCACAGCTGAAAGGGTGGCCCTGCTTTATTATCTAGTGTGTTATAAAGAGATTTGAAGATTTACTTGTGTATCAGTTTTCAATATCCTTCCACATCGAACACAATCTCTTTTGAATTCCTCATCAGTTGCTTGTCTTGGTCTAAAGCAAAATACAAAGATTACAACATCGATGTATACATATATTTAAATACATATATATATTAAAACAAAAAAGTTGTAAAAAAAATACAATTAAAAAAAATTAACATGGGAGAAAATTTCTGTTTTAATAAAATATACCTTTTTTTTCTTAATTTTGAAGACACCTACAACTTATAATTGATAGTGATATCTACATAGACTTCTCACACAATTAAAAAAAAAAAAAAAAAAAAAAAAAAAAAAAAAAAAAAACAACATCTTAGTAACTTTATGTGAACCAAAAGAGTAAAATTCAGTGCATTCAAAGAATTTTTTAAATTCTTCTGTAGGTAGGATATTCTTTCTCCCCCCCCCCCCGGCATTCTTTTCAATTACAAAATCTAAGAAGTTTAGGCATAACCTCATTCTGTACTTTATCTTTTGAGTAGATATATAAAGCATTAATAAGCTAAAGCGAACTCACTGAACTCAACGGTCCCAGTTTCACATGACCCACAAAAAGCACAATTACAAAAATTAAGTGAAATATAAACAGTCAAGCCCTGTTGGTCTCATCTTTTCAATATGCAACCTTCAAAGTGTCTTCATATCTTCCTAATTTTTTTCAGATTTTTAAAATAAAATGTTTTTTTTTTCATAAAAAATGCTTATTGTTTTTTAAACAGATGCTCATTGCTTTATGCAAAGAATTGTTTATCATTATGTTTGCACAAAGCATGTAAAGCACTGCTATTGTTTCAGTTCATTAACTTTATCTCATTTCTTTTATTTTCTCTTTGATATCTAGTCTAACATTTTTAAAGTAACATACAACTTCTGTGAGAACATAACAAAATCATCAAAATCAAGTTAAAATATGAAAACAATTTTGCAATGTTGCAAAAACACTTCATTTTGAAAATAAAATTAAACAATAAATAAAAAGTTAAACATTTACTTTTTACAGAAATACAAGTAACACCTAATAATTTAATAATAACTAAAATAAGTTTAAAATACATAATTTGATGAAAAATTAAGACAGTTTAAGGGCATTTTTAGGTGCCTTGCATGTTCAATCTCAACAAAATTAAAAAAAGTTAATGTGAGAGAAATCTTGAAAAATTCATGAAAATTATTCAAACCTTTAAAATAAATATATGGCTTAACTTTTATGATTCCACTCAAATAAATATGCTTAAAAAAAAAAAAAACCCTACACCTAAAGTTTTAACAGCTAAAAGGTCTTTCAACATTCTTGTGAATTTAACTAACCCTTGATCCGCACCTTGGTCAATTCTCAACATATGATACCATTGAGTCTTGAAAACAGGAAAGAACCAATCTGAAACAAAGTTAAAAAAAAAAAAAAATGAAAGATGATTCAGGATTAATTATAGACTTTTAAGAATATAAATAGTAAACCTGATTTTTAGAGAAGGGTGTGTAGAATACTTTTCAGATGGATGAAACTTTTGTTTCAAATGTCTTATATTAAACGAATGTCTGTCTTAAACTTTACTTCACTGGCAAGATTACATAATCCCAAAGTCATAATCTCCTTCTCTCTGCCCCCCCCCCCTCCTTTCCTTCTCACAGATTTTGGATTATTTGTTACATATGTTTCTTTTCCTTTTTCCAGGTTGGTGAACCATCCGGTGGCATATTCAGTGGAACACAGGGCTCCCGTGTCTAAATCCCTGGGTTTGAAAACCCAACAATGGTATCATAAATGTTACAGATCAGTAGAAAACTTGTTCTCAGAAGCGTAGCCTAGGAGGAATTTGGGACTATTCTCCTCTCCAAACCTCAGATTCTTCTCCTTTTTTGACCATGAATTCCTGGCTATGTCATTGTTTCTAATCGTGTTCTAGTGGTTTGGAACAAATTTTAAGCGACAGGTCCTTCTACAACTGATAATGAATTTTTGTGTTGAACTTGTTTATCCTAATGCATTCTTAATATCCACAAGCATTTCTTAATATCTTTTGTTAAATTATTACTTTTGGAATTCAAAATTAAAAGTTGAAGTTATTATTTTTCTTTTCTTCTTGCAACACATAAATGCATTCATGTCTGCAAGGCTTCGCTGTATTGATTGAAGCGACGGAAGGGTTTTCCTGTCTACTACAACCAGCACAATCTTTCAACAAATTTTCCAACTATAACTACTGAAGTGTGCACTCAGGGTATTTTCCAATTTGTTTAGCTTGGTCTTTAGAACCTTTTTTGGTATTAAAAAAAAAATTCTTGGTATTTAAGTCATTTTTAATTTTTAGTCCCCAAGTGATGAATAATAATTTTATCAAAATAATCACTTATTTTCATTTGCCTGTTTTAAAATATTTTTTTATGCACTGTTGCTAGAAGGCAATGCATATTAGCAATCAAATAAAAAAATATGCAAGGTGTTCTTACCAATAGGTATTATGTTATCACTCTCAATAATTTCAAGATCAACATGATGAGCGACTAAATGCTTTAGGCGTAAGGCACGAAATGCTTTATGATAATTTTTTCCAGCATTGGTTAAGAGAAATGGTACATCACCTAATAGAATGTTAAAAAGAAATATTTTACTTTGGTAAGATAATAATGAGATAAATAACATTTTATTAAACTTTTCCTGATGTCTTAGTGTCACTTGGTTAAGGCATGTTGAAATAATATTCATCAAGTATTAAAAAAAAGCTAAAAGGTTGCAAAAAAAAAAAAAAAGCTTCAATGAAAACAAACAAAAGTAGCATGAAACAATCATTGTAATATGTAAAGTACCTTTGAAAAAATCAATTGCATTCTAATTGGGAAGTTAATTCAGTGTATTAACAAAGTTGAGGATGTTATTACAGTCGACTCCCGCTACAACGCGATCCGACTTACGCGAAATGGCTATAACGTGAATTTTTCACGAGTAATGAATTTTAGAGCTGACGCGAATTTTTTGCCCACAACATGAATTTTTTTAGAAGGAAGTATCAGCTTCGTTATTGGCTACTAAATATCAATTTCATGAATGTTATTCCGTCCCTTTAAGCATCACTGACAGCCAAAGTTCCCACGCCAAACTAGTCTAGTGTATCAAATAACCGTAATGGCACCTTAGTGTCACCTTCATCTAAGGTTTGAAAATGTGAAGAAAAGAAAGTTTCTGATAAAATTTTTTTAAAAAAGATAAGATTCTCGATATGCTTGAACAATTACAAAACGTCGAAGCTAGCGCGACAATAAGTATGAGGGAATCTTCCATATGTACAATTTAAAGTCAAAACAAAAAGATGTCCGTAAAAGTTCAGAACTTAGTTTCAATATTGAAGCTTGCAGAGCAGTCCAGCAAAGTAAAAATTATAAAAATGTAATCTACGCACGCTCTTGCATTGTGGATTAATATAAAGATCAGGTAGAGGAGATGTAGCTACAAATTGAAACGTTTTAAATGAAAGGTGAAGCGTATTTAAAAATGCATTAGAAAAAAATAACGATCTGATCTTGGAGCATAAATCATCAATAGTATCCTCATTTTTTAACTCGTAAATATTACTCGTAAACATTCGTTTAACTGTATCTACTGTACAATACTATTTTGTGCATCATTTTAATTTTACTGCATGCAGTGCGTACTGTTTTGTTTTACTTTATATCTTTTATTCCCATTGGTCATTCATTTTGTGCATTTTAAGTATTTCATGTTGAATAACAGTTTTTTATTTTTTAAATACAATAAAAGTTCAGTTCTTTATGGAAGAAACTAATGGTTAAGGAATGCTTTAGAGCATTTTGAAGGGTGTTTATAAGTGCCTAAAAGTATTTGGTACGCTTTAAAAAATTTGTATGCATATATTTTTTTACAACGCGAAATTTCAATTTACGCGAAGAGTCTTGGAACGCATCCCTCGCGTAAGTCGGGACTCGACTGTACATCCATTTAAAGTCTATGTAACAGAAAGTTCAAAAAAAAAAAAAAAAATAAATAAATAAATAAATAAATAAAAAAAAATGAAGCAGTATAAATATCCAACAATGGAAGAAAAAAAAACTAAATAAACAACAAATGAAAGTATGGCATTTCTCTACTTTCACTAAATTTATGCATTACCAATAAAGCAACACTCACTCATTACTTAAATTAAAACTACAACCTTTTCTTGATTGCAATCTTGCAATTATCACTTAATTTGATTGGGTTGTATTTCAATAAGAACAATTTTTAAATCTTTCAAATTAATAATTGTGAAAAAATTAAAATGTAAATGAATTTTTTTTTTAAATGAAAGGATAAAAATTATAGTTTTACATTCATAATGAATGAATTTATAATGCTATCTCTTCTGGGGCAATTCCATGTCAAATCAATAAAAAAAAATAATTTTAGACCTCACCATCACCAGTTTTAACGACAATTGGTGTGAGGGACACATATGACAAGATAAGTAATCTTGCCAATTTTTTGAATTCTACTCAAAATTTTTTAGGAAATACAGGGCTGTTAAAAAACTGAAAAAGTAGAAAAAAAAAATAAAATTGAGAAATACAAATGACTAACTTATCTCCTAATTATAGTAGAATAAAAATTCAAAAACCATTGTAAAGCCAAAGAATAGAGCTTTGAATTGATATAAAAGATGACATTCTTAAGACAGATTTAAGTTTCAAGGTCATTCACCATGACTTTTGACCTTGAATATCTCAAAACATGCCCCCTTAGACTTTCTTCAAAAAAATATATTTTATAGCTCTAACACTATTCTTCCACTACACCATAACTTAGACTGGGATCGCAATGGCAAGGTACTGAAAAAAAATCAGGAATGTTCACATGTTTTACATTGTGTCACCTTCTTGAACTCCTCACCATTTCCGATTTTAATGAAATTTCGTGTGAAGGACACGTATGACAAGATATGTAATCCTGCCAATTTTTAGAATTCTACTTCAAAAAATTTAGGAAATACAGGGCTGGTAAAAACTTAAAAAGTGGGAAATAAAAGGAAAGTTGTGACATGCAAATGACTGTTACTTCTATCCTAATGATAGGAGAATAAAAATTCAAAAACCATTGCAAAGCTAAAAAAAATGAGCTTTCTATTGGTATAAAACATGACTTTTTCACCACAGGTTTAAGTTTCAAGGTAATTCACAGTGACTTTTTGTCTTGAATAACTCAAAACACCCCCCTTAGAATTTCTTCAAAAAAATATATTTTGTAGCTCTAACACTGTTCTTCCACTACACCAAAACGCAGGTTTGGACCACAATGGCAAGGGACTGCAAAAAAATCAGGAATGCTAACATATTTTTGTTGGATGTTTTACATTATTTCTGTCCTAATATTATTGTTTTAATGTTTTGGGTGCCTTCTTCATAAGGCATGCATATTTTGACAAATCGACAGATTTCTTAAATAAGAGCTAGAAAATGACAGACATTTTATTTGATAACCGTAATTTTCATCTGTAATTAGCAACAGATCTTAGAAATAAAAACAGCAAGTTTTATCCTATGACAAAGCTTCCCATATTATGGCAGAGTTTTGTTTCTACTTCATGAATAATGCATCCAAAAATTGAAACAATAATAATAGGACAGAAATAATGTGAAACATTCAACGAAAATTCAGTTGACTCTCGAAAACTCCCAAGGGACCGGCTAATAACTTCAAGTTATCAATAGTTCGAGTTACAGGAAGTTGTATGTAAATATTCCTGATTTCTTTTGCAGCACCTTGATAATGCGACCCCAGCCTAAGTTTTAGAAAACAAGAGTGAGAGCTATAATATGTATATTTTTAAAGAAATTCTAAGGGAACGTGTTTTGAGACATTCAAGTTCACGGTGAATTGAACCATGGTGAACACTTGAAAACGTTCACACCGTTGACACATGGTGAACCTTGAAACAAACCTCTCATGCGAAAGTCATGTTTCATACAATAGAAAGCTCTGTTCTTTAAGTTCACAATGGTTTTTAACTTTTTGTTCTACTATAATTAGGATAGAAGTTACAGTCATTTGCATATCACAACTTTCCATTTTTTTCTCACTTTTTAAGTTTTTAACAGCCCTGTATTTCATAAAATTTTTGAAGTAGAGTTCTGAAAATTGGCAGGATTACTTATCTTGTCATATGTATCCTTTACACCAAATTTCATCAAAGTCGGAAATGGTGAAGAGGTCAATAAGGTGACTGACTTAACGTATCGAATTCCACAATGTAAAACATGTAAACATTCCTGATTTTTTTCAGTACCTTGCCATTGTGATCCTAGTATAAGTTTTGGTGTAGTGGAAGAATAGTGTCAGAGCTATAAAATATTTTTTTTTTTTTTTGAAGAAATTTTAAGGGAGCATGTTTTGAGATATTCAAGGTCAAAAGTCACAGCAAATGACCTTGAAACTTAAGCCTGTTGCAAGAAAGTCATGTTTTATATCAATAGAAAGCTTTACAATGGTTTTTAACAAGCTTTTATTAGCTTCACTTGTATGTTTGTGAGTAACTCTCCTTTGGACTAAGAGCTAGGGGCTTATTACTGTTAGTACATTCCACCACTTTATGAGCGTTTGTAGCCCGAGCGGTCTAAGGCACGGGTCTTCGCTGACGTCCACTTCCGGGAATCATTGGTTAGCAATATCTAAAGACAAGTGTTAGCAATATCTAAATCTTATTTGAAAAAAAAATAATTGTTTAAAAAACTAAAAAAACATGCTTTTGTAGTAAAATGAACTAAAAAGTAAAAAATAAAATAATAGTTTAAAAAACTAAAAAAACACGCTTTAGTAGCAAAATGAACTAAAAAGTTAAAAATAATCTTTGGATGACAAGTATATAAAGTAATTGATCAAACACTTAATTTTACTGTAATAGAAAAAAAGCATGGGGGGCTTCTTATCAGTTGTCTTAAATTTCTTCCACTTGTTATCCATGCAAAAATGTAAATAGGCACCCCCCCCCCCCCCACACTTTTTTTCTATTACAGTAAAATTAAGTGTTTGGTCAATTACTTTATATACTTGACATCCAAAGATTATTTTTAACTTTTTAGTTGTTCATTTTGCTACTAAAGTGTGTTTTTTTAGTTTTTTAAACTATTAATTTAATGAATATTTTTTCTACTATAACTAGGAGAGAAGTTACAATCATTTGTATGTCACAACTTTTCATTTTTTTCCAGTTTTTTAACAGCCCTGTATTTTGTAAAAGTTTTAAAGTAGAATTCTAAAAATTGGCAGAATTACTTATCTTGTCATATGTGTCCCTTACACCAAATTTCGTTAAAATTGGAAATGGTGAGGTCAAGAAAGTGATTGATCAGAGGTAATTTGATAGGGACTGTTGTCCTCCCTCTAATAGGGATTCTTTGAGACTGTAAATTGAAATGAGGATTTTGGGGGACCGCTGTTTGTATTTGACAATTATTTTCCTTATTCTAATGAGGATTCGTTGCCAGTTTGCAAACTGTTCTCTTTATTCCAAAGGAAATTTTTCACTATATTTCTCCTCATTAACTTAGAGAAAATGATGGGTCATAATTCTGACGGAAAAAAAAACATAATTTAAAGAAAAAAATTTTAGTTTAATCTAATAAATCAAAGTAAGATTATTTTTTCATTTGAACTGAAATAATGCACAACATTTCACAAGAGACTAAACAAGTGCTAACATACAATAAGTATTTACCTGAGCGTAACTTAAAAAAATCATCAGCACGCGAAACTGCATTGTCAAAAGATTCACAAGGATGCTCTTTAAGGAACAGCCACTGAAAATAGATTTTTAAACTTTAAAAAATATTTTACTTAATATACTTCTTAAATACAGTCGAATCTCCATATATCAAACTTCTATATATCAAAATTTTCCATACATCGAAGTCCCAGCAAATTTCCATGTCCATTACATAGAAAAATTGTTTCTATGTATCAAAAAAAATCTCTATGTATCGAAATTTTTTTCAAGACATTCGTAGATTTTTTTTCCGCTTTAGACTGCTTGTCTCATGAAAAATGAAGGTTAGGGGAGAAATAACTATGTTCAGTAAAGGTTGCTACGAGACTCACAAGGAATGGGGTGTGTGGATAGGTCAGTGTTCCTTTCTGGCATTCTTAAATTCCCTCAAGTTTATTTCAAATCTTAGTTGCAACCAGTAGTACAGTAAAATCAGTTTCAGGTTAGCTTTAGTGAAAATCATTCAATTTAAGTAGATTGATGTTTTACTTTTCTTTCGATTACATTGTCAAAACAAAAATCCCCTAATGTTGCGGATCATGTTGAATTGCCGAAAAATGAAGATGTAAGAAGTGGCAAAAATGTTATTTCTTTTAAATTTAGCATTTCCAAAAGCAGAGTTCCTCCTGCTTTCTGAAATCCGAAAGTCATACTAAAAATACTGAAACTTACAGAAACTTAGTCAAAAATATAAAACAGCATTACATTTGGCAAAAGTTAGCTTTAATTTTAATGTTTTAGGAGATTCTTATGATAAACTAAGATAGTTTCTATATACAGTGACCTCTCACTTATACGGGACCAAAGGGGACAACGAAATTTTCGCGTAAAAGTGAAAAACCCAAAAATAAGCTTAAATGCAATCATTTAACATCAGTTATACTAATACTAATAGTACACTACTAATACTAATGAATAAATATGCACATAACTTCAGTTTATGCATTGTAATTTAATAAAAATTTAAAATTTTAAGTTGTACGTTTTATCATTTTTTATAAATTGTACAGTACGTAAGCGAATTCCCCAAAACTTAAAACATTTCACGTGATCAGAGCTACAGTCTACGAAGATGTAAAAGATCCTGGATAGGCTATATGTCAATGCTCACCGCTTGAACACAACTTTTAGTGATGTCAATCTTTTTGTATGTAACCCGTTCTCTCCTCTCAATCACAAGACTAATTCCAACCCCAATCGCACACATAGGCGAAAAAGAACATGTTCTTGGAAGAATCTGAACAATGGAATAAAGGCGTGTGAATGCATTCAAAGAGACAGAACAAGAAGGGTACAAATCTTCTGATAAGCAAAGCGTGAATACGCGATTTAATTGAAGCTAGAAAAAAAATTATCTCACATAAATAAAAGGTGATAGACATCGGTAAACGATATTCAACCGCATTCTCATTCCTAAAGTAATGTAATGTAAAATGGACTTGATTCAAATTAAATTAACTTCTCAACTCTTTCGGCACATGTAAAGTTTCAGTTTTAGGTTGGCATCTTTTCTTGCCCAATCATATGCAAACAAGGCATGCTAGTATAAATAGTGAGAGATTCCAATTGTTCTCTCTTTTGCGTTTGTCAGCCTCTTTGGCGTTAGGTCCGGTAGGTGTTGGGGAGTTGTGAACTCCGCCTCCGCTTATGGCCAGGGTTCATTTTTATAAACTTATTTTGTGAATTTATTTATTTTAGTTACAAAGGACCAATAAATAAGCTTAGGTAAGCTTTTAAACAAGTTTCCAATGTTCATATCTTCACATTGACATTAATTCTGCATCTTCCACTGTGCGGTATCATCTATGCTTGTATAAGCAAGTAATATTGTTGACTGACTTATGGAACTTAGCCTTTCGGCTTTCCATTTAAACATTGTAAGTTATCATAAGGGTTATGGGCTCAGCCCCATCTAATTATATCATAATAATTACGAGCTTGGTATCATAAGTATAAGAAATGCATCAAGATGTTTTTGAATTTTCGGCAGAGCAGAGTATTAAACTTTGTGTTTGTGATGAATTGGAACGTCGTAATTAACTTGACTTTTTGCTGAATCGGTAGATGACAAGTGCTTGGAAATCTTTTGAAATTATTTTCCCCGAATTGGCGTTGAATAAAAACAGTGAAGATAGAAGTTTTTCTTGGACTTTTGGAAATTAGTATTGAATCTTTAATCCATGTGTTGTGTTGAATTTTTTCTCAGAAGTTTCGTTTGCATTTTATGGGGGGATATAGTTGGCAAGGTGTTAGGCAGAATAGTGGCTGCCAAGTTATTACAACCATTATGCAATATTAACATTGATGATTGGCATAATCTGGAATTTAATATTGTATTGTAACCTGTAAAAGTTATCATTTGTTCACGATCAATATAGAATTTGAAATCACTACAATGTAATTAACAGAAAAATACTGGAAGTGGCATGAAGACAAGGAAAAACTATTTTATCTTCTAAGCTAAGCTGATTCCTACACTAGAAATTCAACTTTTTATCCAAGATGGTATTTTACACTTGTACCATGGGTCTTCCTACATAATAACTAATATTTTTTTCAAAAGTGATTTTTATTAGCTTAACCTACTTTAACATTTATTAATTTTTAGCTCAAAATGATTTTTTAAAATTATTGACTCATTAAAATAGGCAATGTAGCATTAACCTATACTGAAATAAAGTGAAATTGCAACAAAATTTTCAAAAAAGATTTTTTAAAATCAGTATAGTACCTTAACATCAAATTCTAAAGTGGGAAAAGTAACATGAGTCACGCTCAAAATATTCATTAGCACAACAAACAACTGTAGAATAAATGAAATTTTTGTGTACATCCAAGAACGCCCATATAGGGGGGTAGTGAGGCAGCTCAAGCTTCCCCCGCCCCTTTGAAAGAACTTCCTTGCTTTTAGTGCTTTTTTCTTTTCAAAAATGTAAAAAAAAATCTTTTCTAGCCATCAATGAATAAGTTATTAAAAATGTCAAATTTTAATATCCCTAATCTGTACTGAAATCGGTTTCTATGGGGAAAATGTTCAGCAAAACCATTGGGAAAATTTCTGCCCCCCCCCCCCTAGAATTTTGCATATGGGTGCCCATGTGTACATCATAACTTATAAATGTATTTTATTCCATGAAATACTTTTTTCAAATATTTTTACTTTGAAAGAGGAGAAATTTTAAGTTTTCAGTAATCCACAAAACTTGAATTCCTTTTTTTTGCAATGCGAGTCATGGTGCCAAATTCTGGTTTAAATACTATCTGTTTGTGCTAATATTTAAAATACTGATATCCCTAGTGTTGAATGTAATCGCTTTCTCCATTGGTTTAAAAGAAAGAACTGTGCTTATATCTTATTGGAAGAGACATTTGCAGCTTTCCACGGAGTTCGCAAAATCTATTCTTTAATCCACCATCGGACTTTGGAGAAAGCTTATTGCTATTTGGGAAACATCATTGGATACTGAAAATCTGTCCTCTATTCTATTTAAAGAGCCGCAGTCTTGTTTATCGGGCTTCACTACTTTTCTCTATGTCTTGCTGTATGTGTGTCCCCATGTTTCGTATTAAACATATTTGTTTATGTTCAGCTGTCTGAATCTCTGCTTTACACAACCTTTCAACACCTAGCTTCTAACTGCATCCCAGATGACCGTAAAGAACTTCATTTAACTCGGGTATAGTATCTCTTTAATATATAGGACAGTTACTTTTGTAAAACTTTGTCAAATGGTAACATGAGCAGTGGCGGATTGATTGAAAAAATCGGTCCTGGCATTAGGAGATGTAACGGCCCCATAGCTCTTATAGATATTAAATTTTACCTAATGATTGGGACATTACTTAAATATGAGGAAATTATTCTTAACAACTAAATATGTTTTATAAACAAAATTTAACAGATAGGAACACTTCTACACTTTAATGGTGAACAAATTGATACAGTATTAACTAAACCTTATTTTGGGGGGAAATTGTGATTGTAATTGTCCGTTTAAGTATTTTTATAATGTCCGGAACTTGATGGAATATTTCCGTAATAACTGCTTGGCTAGCATGTCCTTTTCTGCAGTCATAATAAGTAACTTAATTGCCCTGTTTTACGAAACTGATCTAGCGGATGTTTATGAGTGAAAGACTAGGACCGTCGTAGAACGTGATGGGTCCTTCGACACAAACGTACATTACTGGGCCCTGTCATAAACACTCCCTTTTTTTATACTGCCATACCCTGACGAACCCCAGACTCGATGCAAGGTCAAAAACCTGGTGGGAGGGGCCTGGTACGAGTTTAGCAGTCCCTTAATTCTTTTTCAAACGTATGTATCAATACAAAGAGAGAGAGAGAGAGAGAGTGGACTTAGCTTTCTGGCTTCTGGGAGTCATTAAAGTATTAGCAATATAAACTTAATGGAAAGATTAACATTGAGTCTGAAATAGGGGTGTCCGGGGGACCTCTCCCCCGAAACTTTTTCAAAATTGTAGTCTTAAAAACTCAATTTTAGACAATATTTGGTGATGTTAGGGAAGCGTAGGTTCAGGGTTTCTGAACCTACGCTCCTCACTGAACCAATTTCTCCTCTAGTGAATCCATTGGCTTGAAATGCTAGCTCAAGGTGTTCCAGTTCCTCCTTCAAATGTGTCTTTTCGCAGATTCTTTCTGCTCGGTGCATGAGGGTATTGATGACAGCCATTTTTTGTCTC
The DNA here is from genome assembly GCF_026930045.1 of Uloborus diversus. Taxonomy (NCBI): domain Eukaryota; kingdom Metazoa; phylum Arthropoda; class Arachnida; order Araneae; family Uloboridae; genus Uloborus; species Uloborus diversus. The sequence goes on from NC_072732.1 coordinate 45,948,889, forward strand.
GGGTGGTGGTTTGAGTTCTTATGAAGGTAACGGTCTGTGTGTGTGGGCTTGAGGTACACTTGGTGGCCGAGCGTCCCGTCTTCCTTTTTCGTCACAAGAACGTCGAGGAAAGGCAGCCGATTATTGCTCTCCTTCTCCATGGTGAACTGAATGCTGGGATGAATGCTATTTAGATGTTGAAGAAACAGTTGCAGGTCTTCTTCCCCATGGCTCCACACCGCCAAAGTGTCGTCGACGTATCGGAACCAAACCTTGGGCTTCTTTGTGGCAGAGGCAAGGGCTTTCTGTTCGAAGAACTCCATGTAGAAATTAGCGATGACAGGGCTCATCCCGTTGTTCGTAGAATTTTGTGTTCCACTGGAAATAAGTGGTCGTCAGGACGAGAGGAGAAATTAGAAGAGCCCTTCATCCCAGGAGGTCGAATAACGAACTGAAGCCTACCCCACCTGAACAATTAGGGAAAGTGTTCTTACCCTACCTACACAGAGTTACTGACCGAATTGGAAAACTCCTTGAAAAACACAACATCAAGACCATTTTCAAGCCCACCACTCAACTTAGGAACTGTTATCGCCCGGTGAAAGACCCCCGTGACCCTTTCTCCACATCTGGAGTTTACAAAATTCCATGCTCCTGTGGATCAGTTTATGTCGGAACTACGAAGCGCAGCATCAAGACACGCCTTTCTGAGCATGTTCGTCATTGCCGTTTAAGAAACTATGATAAGTCTGTCATAGCCGAACACAGCAAACAAGGAGTCCACAACATCAAATTTAAAGACACAGAAATCTTGGCTACAACATCTCATTACTTTGCCCGTCTTCATCGCAAAGCTATAGAAATTTTCAAACACCCCTTTAATTTCAACGGAAAAGAGGAGAATTTCAATTTACCAAAAACATGGCACCCTGCCCTTAGATCCGCTCGCCACAACACTCTAAAACATACTGTGGTCCCATCCAATCAGAAACCGGTAGCCACCACGGCTTGTAAATCCCATCCAATCAGGTACCAGGATCACCCAGCGGCTTGAATCTCATCCAATCAGGAACCTTATTCTATCAGCGGCTTGAGAATGCCTCCCAATCAGGACTAGCAGCGCAGCAGCAGTTTGCTTAAATACCGGAGCCACCGAAGCAAGGAATCAGTCTCGCCAAACTCAAACCACTGATGATGGCTGCAGCAAAGCAAGCCGAAACGTCTGGAATTTTTACTCCAATTAGATCACGGCCAATAAGCCCGGAAATGTTATCTCCTCATATTGACGCCGGCCGTGAAAGCCTTAAACAGTATTTTTCATATTGTTGCAATGCTATGCATAATTCTTTAAAAAGTTTGGGGCCCTTTAGGAACATGGGCCCCAGGCCTAGGCAGCCTGTGTGGTAATCAGGCTCTAGGCAGCCACATTTATATTTTGCTGTTAGTAGACAGGCCCGAAAGACTTTGCTGTTAGTAGACAGGCCCGAAAGACTTTGCTGTTAGTTGATCGGCCCGAAGCATGACCGGCCCACCGGGCAAATGCCCGGTTGCCCACCGGCTGTATCCGCCACTGAACATGAGTCACGTGGAATTGCCCATATCTACATGCAAGTCATTATAAATTTAAAATAACAAAATATTATAAAAAATGAAAATATTGCTTACATTTTAAAGCTAGTTGAAGTTTCAAACCTAGTTCAAAACAACCAAAGTTGAAAATAACTTCTTCGCGGGGATTTAGTTTTGTGGAGAAACTCTACAAAATGCGGAGCAGTAGGCAATCCAGAGTTTGTATTAATTGTTGACCCTTATTTTCAGTTTATGAAGTGAAAAAATACTGCGCATATAAGAAGATTTAAAATTCAATTTAAACTGATAAGTGGGAGGGAGACTCCCCTCCAAGCTTTATGCCAAGACATAATAAAAAGCTTCGTGGGGGATAAAGTGCAGTAATGTGGCAATATTGCTTGGCTGTATTCTCACATTATAAAAGTTTGTGTTTGATGTGCTGTGTGTGCGTGCTTTAAATTATATATAACAATTGCTCGTCTTCACAGGAGATTCAAAATTGTTTCTTGGGCAAAAGCGCCCCCCCCCCCCACACTGACAATTTTCCAGGAGGAGAGCTGAGGAATTTTGATATAAATCTAGTCATCACACCTTGAGTTTTAGTCTCTGTGCATATGCATACATATGAACAACGCTTAGAAGTTAGTATTAATTTTAAAAACATTATAAATGAATGCAAGTGCAACTTCCTACACAGAGTAGCATACAACTTTGGTAATTTAAATTTAAATAAAATGAAGAGAAACTTAAAACACTTACTACTTTCAACATAAGATAAAGGGAAAATTCTGTTTGGACAACAACTAGCTCAGGAGATGATATCAATTCGGCCATTAAATCACAACTAGAAAATAGATAAAAAGTATCAATAGAATGAGATTGTAACAACAATTTCACAAGAAAGCATTATTACTAAAATTGGTAGTTTATTCTAGATCAGGATTCAGTTTCCCTTACTTTTCCATACCCACAACATAAAAATTACAGTTACTGCAATGTTGATGTGTTTTTAAAAAACACCATTAAAAAGGATACAAATACTAATACATACTTCATATGTAACATTGATAATTGATTTATTCTTGCCTTTTTGCACTGCTCTAATTTTATCATCAAATTCCTATTTACAGATTAATATTATTCTCTTTCACCATATAAATTTCATTTTTTCACACTTATAGTGTTTAAATACAGCGATCACTAACAATACTTAATAAATTACATAAAAATCCCCACGTTAGTAGCTGAGAAAAAGAAATAATATTAATACAATCAATAAAGAGTACCTCATCAATACATTTATTTAATCATCTGCTTTGATTAAAGACAGATGATAACTTAAAAACAAGTGAAAAAAACACATTTAAAAAACAAGTAAACAAATGTAGAAATAAATTTATATATACATATATATATATATATATATAATACAAAAACAAAACACATACTTGACTTTTTTTTCCTTGCTCACAGAAAAAAAAGCTTTTGTATTCAACTTCTGATTATTTTTAATGATGTAAAAATCTAAATTATAAAAACACATTTAATACTGTTTACCTGGAATAGGAATATTACAAAAATAATCTAGTCATAAAAAAAGGTTATGTTTTATCTATAACTTTTTAACAAGAAAAAAATCTATCATTTCCTAAAGAGTTAACAATTTCCCAGGCTCTCCTCTCCCCGGGTATCCAGGAGGATAAAAACACGATAAAGAGTGCAGTATTTTCCATAAAAACAGACGTTTAAATTCATTAGGGTAAATTCATCAAAGACTAACAGAGGCTCCGCAAATCAGATTGAAAAAATTAGGAAAACCTTTTTCAGAAGGTTGTTTGTCACTTACAAAATATTTAATAATTTTTAAATAAAATTTTTAGTTTTGAAATATGGTCGTCCTTCTTTTCAGTTACAGTTTAAAAACTCTGATCAACAAACAAATTCTAGACCTTTTACACAATCATCTGATTTTCCTAGTTGTTAACCTTACAACAGTAATCACCTTTAACTGTTTTGAATAAAAAATGGATTTCCATTAACTGGTATAGTTATTATATTATTATTTTAAAAATCTTTAACTTGAATACAGTAGAAGACCGTTATAACACACACCTTGGGACCAGAGCTTTTGTGTTATATAGATCATTTCACAAATTTTGAAACTAATATTCAGAATATATCTATGTATTAGCACTTCAGAATGAGTTTTATCTGCAATGAGTATTAAAGCACCAATATTACAATTAGTTGTTCACAAATAAATACAGTAGAACCTCTCTTATCCGAACCTCTATTAACCGAAACTCTCCGTTAACTGAAGTCGGTTTCAATTCTCTTTTTTTTTTCCTATTATTATCTAAAATTTTCTCTAAATGAACATCCATTTTTAAATTTTTTCTCCCCACATTTCTTTTTCATGTCAGTCGTTTTTTCCAAACTACGAGTGCAGATAAATAGTTTGGAATTCCTTCTCACTAGCTCAATTCTTGGTATGAGTATACTCTCCCCTACTTTCAAGCGTTCCTGTTCTAAACAAAAACACATGTCATTTCGAAATTTGGAAGGTCTACTGCCGAGACCCAGAACAATCAAGTGTTATTGCACCGTCTGATTGTAAGCAAGTGCAAAGAATCACCTTTTTTGTAATCTCAAGAGCAGAGAAGTTTTCTTCGCAGCAGAATTTGAAAAGGGGGAGGTCACTCTGTGTCACTTATCCTTTGTGAACCTATTCCAGGAAAAGGGAAAAGAAGGAAAACCCGTTTGCTGTTCTCTGTCGCGTTGGGCTGGGCAGCTGGCCAGAATTCGAAATTTCCCGGAAATTTCGTGCTAATCTGTGGGTTCTCTTTTTCTGCTCCTACATTTTCGATCAGAATTTTCTTGAGTGCTATCAATGAAGTTGGTAGTTTTGACCTGCCGGGGGATCTGATAGAACTAACGCATTGTTTTTCTTATTTTTGAAACTCATGTTTTCTTCTTTATGATGGCTTCCATTAAGAGAAAAAGAATCGTATTAACCATACAGGAAAAATATGATATTGTAACGAGACTAGAATCTGGTGAAGCTGTTACAAAACTTGCGAAAAGAGTTTCACGTTGGTGTGTCAACCGTGAGCGAAATGAAAAGAAACTCGGAAAAAATTAAAAAGTGTTTTGCCGAGTTTGATATCACGAAAGGTGCCAAATTCCGAAAAACAATGAAATTAGCCGATCATACAGATTTAGATGCGACTTTGTACAAATGGTTTGTGCAGAAAAGATGTGAAGGAATACCCCTATCTGGACCAATGATTCAAGAAAAAGCTTTGATTCTCAACTCGAAGCTTGGTGGTTCTGATGACTTCAAAGCCAGTAGTGGCTGGTTAGAGAAATTCAAAATTCGCCATGGTATAAGGCAACTCAATATCGAGGGGGAAAAATTGTCTGGAAATGTCGCAGCAGTTGATTCATTTGTTGCAAAGATTGAAGATTTGATAAGAGATGAGAATTTATCCCCAGATCAAATTTACAACTGCGATGAAACTGGACTGTATTGGAAGGCCCTTCCTGAAAAAACTTTAGCTGCGGTAAATGAAACTTCTGCTCCCGGAAGGAAACGAATGAAAGATAGGGTCACTGTTTTAGCCTGCTCCAACGCATCGGGTTCCCACAAGCTTGAACTAGCTGTTGTTGGGAAAAGTAAGAATCCGAGATGTTTTAAGAATGTAAACAGATCTGCTCTTCCTGTACACTATTTAAATCAAAAAAATGCTTGGATGGATTCCAATTTGTTTTCCAAGTGGTTTTTTGATATTTTCGTGCCTGCAGTGAAATCTTGGCAAGAAAAAAAACATTTGAATGGAGCGCTTCTGTTATTCGACAACTGTCCAGCTCATCCGGAACATAACTCTTTAAAATCTGGTAACATCCGGTGTTTATTTTTGCCCCCCAATACAACATCTCTGCTGCAGCCTATGGATCAGGGAGTCTTAGAATCTTTAAAACGACGTTACCGAAAGCAGTTTATCAGAAAATTACTTTTTGAAGGAGATTCTGAATCTGGTGCAGTTTCAATAGTTGAGTTTTGGAAAACTATCAATATCAAAGACTGCATTTATATGATCAGTGACGCGTGGGAATCTTTGCCGTAATCGACACTAAGACGAAGTTGGAGAAAACTTTTGCCAAATTTTTCAAGTGGCACAGATGAAAATGCTACTGACATTGCGAAAGATATTGTTACTGAGTTTTCAAGCGTTTTCAGCACAATGAAAGGCTTTGAAAATTGTGGTGATAGAGAAATTACAGATTGGTTGAATTGTGACATGGAAGATGCAGGCTTCCATTTGCTCAATGATGAGGACTTAATAGCAGAAGTCAAGAATTCTCCAAAAGAAGATGATGATGATGAAGATGAGAATGATTCTGGAACAAATAAGATAAGTAACAATGATGCATTTGAGAGTTTTGCAAAAGGTCTTGCTTGGTTGGAACAACAGGAACAGTGTGATTCCTCTGAACTCATGATTTTAAGAAAACTTCGGGATAGAGCTGCACGGCAAAGGACGGCGAAATTGCACCAGATGAAACTTCCATTTAAACCATTGTAAATTTTGTTCCAGAAATAAATTAATTTTCATTTATAATTTTAATTTCTTTAACAGTAAAAATAGCCATAACAGTTGAATGACGACTCTACATATTAAACTAGATGATTATAGATGAATTCTCGATTATCCGAAGTTTTCGATTATCCGAAGTAGGTTCGGTCCCAATTACTTCGGATAATCAAGGTTCTACTGTATGTTTCACAATCAAAAGAAAGTGCATTATCCTGCACTTCTGCTAGCTTCATGGTTTGCATAACAGCTGCATTTTCAAGAGCCATCTGGTATTTTCTATTTACTGTAAGTATTAATTTTCCTTTAAAAGCTTTGAATTAAGATGGATAGATGAGAAACTATTTCAAAATGTGATTTGCCTTACAATTTTAATGCTTTCAAAGCAAAACAGAGGGATTTTTTAAACTTCAAAACATATTGTTTACTTCTGAAAAGTTGTGCGTTTTATAGAGAATTGCGTTATATAGGTTGGTGTTATAACGGTCTTCTACTGTACTAGTGAAGAACACAGGTTTTCAGCTTTATGTGTAAAGAAAAACATATCCTTCTACAGCTTCTAAAAGATGGGAAGAAATACCAATTCTAACAACAAATTCTAAATTCAAATAACAAGATCACTGATTAGCCTTGGTCAGTCTTGGTCGCGTAAACTATTATTTTTATACGTGATGCATTTGATTTTTTAAATGCAATAGGGGGGGGGGGGATCTTTACTTTTTAACAAAAATGCCTTCAAATGATAAAAACATTTTACAACAATTTATAAATAAAGGGAAAAAATTATATTAGTCAAGCTTTTAGATTATTCAATGAAATTGGCACTGCAGTTGGAAACATATTTCACAACAAATAATTCAACAAAAATTTGTACCTTATTTGAGCCAAATGGACTGGAGATGTATTAACTTTTAGTACCATATTATGATGGAGCCAGTCTAAAGATATTGATTTAACTTCTTTCAAACCATAAAGCTCAGATGCCTCATAATATGGTAAGGCAGTATCAATGCTGAAAAGAAATGAAAAACTTACAGCTTGGCAGTGAAATGAATTATGTAATGTAATTATAATTTGAGTAAATACTATTAACAGTTATTAAGAACTATATAATAGTTCTAATTGCTCATTCATTTATAAAGTGATCATATCAAGGGTAAAGAAAAATATGGGACTTTCCAATAAAAATATAAGAGATAAGAAGTAATCTTAACTAATTTTTTTAGCTTTATTTTGTATTAAATTTTCTTGCATTAAGAAGATAAATAAAGGATTCAACACCTTGTATTTAGCAAGAATAGTATGAGAAAAAACTACAACAGCTTGTTTAGCTGAATAAATTTTAATACTGCATGAAAGCAGTACATTTCTAATTTAAACAATTAACTTTCAATTTGTGATGCATAATGTAACAGAATCTTTCTTGAAAAAGATATTCCTGAATATGTTTCCCTAATGTAGCTCTGTACACAAACTGTCTTATGTAGCAGTGGTAAAAAAATATCAAATTCTGGTTCCAGTAATTGCTTTATATTAAAAAAAAGGTCAAAAATTTTTTTTGAAAGGAAGTCTGTGGTGGACCTGGATTCAGGAGACCCCATAGCCCTACAGCCTTGAAATTTTGTACAAAATTACTTCGAGTATGGAGAGTGGGAATGTATATGTTTGCTTTGTATTCACAGTCATATTTCAGCTTAAAAAAAAAAAATAGGCGCAATGTTTTTTTGATTTGCCCTCGTACCATCTTGCGATCTATGAAAATTGCAGTTTGACCACAGCAACAAATTAACGTAGATGCAACAGACAAATCTCCTAATCAACAGAATGGGGATCAGTTTCAAGGTTTTCATACATATAAATTAGGAACAGAACTAAACGTGAGAAGCCTCTTTTAAAGAAAAATTTCGATATTCAATTCATTTTTCACTGCATAATCATTCCATTGTGGGTGATGAGTAATTTTTTATGTATTTTCTTTTAGTTCATGGTGGGTCAGCTCAGAAAATATTGCTAGAAATCAAATTTGGTGACATAAAATGTGTCAGAAATAAAAAGTTTAATTTTCTGTAAAATATTGCTATATACTTACGGGAGTCTTGGTTTAATTTTTGAACATTTATCTGAAATTTAAATTATACATTAAAAACTAACTTTAGCAGTGAAGTTCCAAAATTTCAGTAATCGAGTAAATGGATTTGGTTTTTGTTGTTGTTTCATACAATATGCATAGAGCAATAAACTTTTTGCCCCCCCCCCCCCCAAACTACCTCCCATCTGAACTTGGATCTTTTCAAGCTTCCTCATGCTTTCTGCTTTTTTTCTTCGGGTACTGAGCCTGTGCAACATTAATTACTTACTAGCAGCATATTATAAAACTTTTAACACTGAGATGGAATTTAACATGTGTCAGAATGGAATTTACTTTAAATGATTCAAATCTTACATTTCCCCCCCCTTGTGCAGTTTCTCAATAAATCATGATATGAAAGTATTTTTTTTTTCTCAATCTGGTATATATACATGCAAGTATTGAAACTAGAGAAGTGTAAACAAGTACTTACTTGATGCTGTCTTTCATAACTTCAACGCTTTGATGTATCAAATCGTCCTATAAGAAAGTAAGTGTTTATGAAAATATATTCTACACTTTCAAATATTTTTTAAGCTTGTATTAAAAAAAAAAAAAAAAAACAGCAAGAATATATTGTTATGAAACATGTATTGACATAGGTAAATTATGAAATCCCACAACATGCATCATTTAAAATTTTTATTAACAAAACTATAAACAATAAATACATGTAGGGATACTTTGCTTAGTGTGGCAGCTTTACTTAATGCTGAGTGCTGACTATGTATCTGTTAAGTAAATATGAGCAACACATTTCAGTTAGTGTTTTGATTCTTTCACTGTTATTTGGTTCAGTAAAATTTTGAACTACAATTTTGAGTTGAATAATACAAAAAGCATGTGAAAAAATGCTGTGCTTCTTTTTTTCTTTTCCACTTTTCAAACTTTAAGCTTTAGATAATTTTGCAATAAAATATTTTAAAAAGCCCTCTTTCGACAGTTCAACAGAAAGACAAAACATCATCAAAACTGAAATCTCTTACCAACTGCAAAAGGATGGCGCAGGCTAAGATAGAAACAGCTTCAAAAGAATCAATCTGAATTTCATCTTTATACAAAGATCCAAAAACTTTATGCAGTGCTGAAAGAAAAATCTAAATTTAGATTTCTGATATTCATAAAACATACTAAACAAATGGAAAAAACTAAAATGATTTTTTTTTCTTTTTGTGCTTTTGTTAAGCTTTCAAGAACAACAACAACAACAACAACAAAAAAAAAAAAACATGTTGATAGTTCTGTCACAAAGCAATTATTGCAAAAGTTTAAGCAGTAAAGCAAAGCATCAGTTTAAGCAACTCTACGTCAGTCAAGCAACTCAACAGTGATGTCAGTTAAGCAACTCTGCTTGAAGACATGACTTTCGTCATGTCTTCAAGCTTACTTAAAAAGTGATTTTCCTTGATTTTATTAACCTTTTCAGGCCTTGCATGCAGTGTGCAAGAATTCAGAGCAGGGTAAAGGAGGTGTCATGAGGGTCAACCCCTCTTCAGTGACCAAATATAACCTAAACTAGCTTTACGGGGGAAAAGGTTTGCCCTTGACTCCCTTCTTGAGCCTAAATAAAACTTATGACTCCTCTTTTAATGATGAACCCATCCAAAACCAAAAGTTGTATCCACCATTGGCCTGCACAAAAAGAACTAAGAAGAGAATTCAAAAGTAACATATGTTTATGCTTTTATAAAGTAGTTAAGAAACATATTTCAGCCACATTATATTTTAGGATAAAATTTCACATTAACAACGGCTATCATTCAAAAAAAAAAAATTAAATGTTTGGATAATTTATACAGTTAGCAAGATTGCAAAAATATTTGAAAGCTACTTTGATAGTAAAATTTGGAAATTTTACATTACTTAATCAAAGAGCTTACTGTAAATAAATTAATTTCTCCTAACTGCTCGAAGCATTTATTAAAGGCATAGTTAAATCCTTTCTTTTTAAGTGAATATTATTTAACATATTATAATCCAAAGTTTAAAGGCAATGTAATATTTAAATTTTCTTTTTATGTATGAATTTTCAAGTATTTTCATTCCATAATTTGAATCTTAGTGGATACTATCATGCTAATAAGCAATTCGAAATACATCTAGCTCAATCAAATAGAAAACTGCTGTCAATTTAAAAGAAAGAAACCAGAGTTTTTATTGAAAAACAGATTAATCCTTGAATTTTTTTTCTCCCTCCTGTAATATTTTAAAAAGTGGATTGAGCTGGATTTGATAAGAAATGCCTCATGAATTAGCCAAACTACAATAAAAACAAAAAAGCATATACAGTGAAATTCCGTTACAACGAATACCAATACAATGAAATTTCCGTTTCAACGAACTACATTTTCAGTGACTATATAACTGCCATTCCATTATTTGAAATCCATTACAGCGAAATTTCCGCTACAACGAACAAAATTTGCTGTCCCTTGAAGTTCGTTGTAATGGGATTTCACTGTAATTTGAGCGAGCGACTATTATTACTAAGGTTTTTTGTATAACAAAAGAAGTTCCACTTATTTAAATTCAATAAAATAAACCGCTTTATTATCATTTGATTTGGCTACATAAATCTCTGTTGCATGGTAAATTCATAAAACCAATAAAAAATTTAATAACTCAAACAATATAATTAAATTATACAATGTGATCAGAAAAAGTGCTTGCATAAAAATTAGGTATTAAAACATGTTTCTATAATTCAAATAAAATTTTACATCATTACATGTTAATTCAAAATTTTAATCTCTCAAAACATGTGTTGCTTTTTTACCTTGAACTGTAACATTTTCATCTTCTATTCCCATATTGATTTCACTCTGTGTCGTTTCTACCCAAAGTCCATGAAACATAGTATTAAAATAAGGTGACTGAAAGAGGAGAAATAAATCACATTAATATTTATGCAAAAAAGAGATGTTTAAAAAAAATTAATTAATAAAATATAAACGCCAAAAACAATTACTAATTTCAATTATATTGCATATTTAGCACCTTTTTGGGCTCTTTCCTGTTATAAGTATACTTCAATCATTTGAACGGCACGTGGGGACTTACTTTATAAATAGGAGAATACAGATAAATATTCCTCAAATTGCGGACATGTTTGTTCCTCATTCTTTGATTTTACATTTTAATGGAGCATTTTTGTTTTTTAATGACTTGATATATTTAGTTGGAAGATATTTCATATTTTAATGGAGCTCATTAATAATTTCGTTTTATTCAGTTCAAAGATTTTTTTAATGGAAATTTTCAAGCTATTTAAAAGCTTGTCTTACTTACTTGATGACAATATTTTATTTTTTGATTGATTAATTAAATTATTTGATAGCTCATTTTTCACTCTAATGGAATTTGTGATTGATATAACTGGAAAGCCCTTAAACTATTCCAGATGATGTTAATTCAAAATATATGTGACAATTAGAATGGTTAGAATAATTATTTAAAAATAATTCTAAGCAAAATTATTTTAAGGCTATACTTCAGTCAATACAATATTTTGTATTGAACAATTGTCACTAACAATGAGATTTTAGTAAAGTAAAATAAGCATTACTATTTTAAAATAACCTTTTTTCATTTTATTTGGCATTGTAAATCTGTCTTAACAGGCTTGGCAGTCCAAAGAGATAAATGGTAAAAAACAATTTGATACAATATCAAATTAGTAAATGCAAGGCATATTGCAGACTGGTGAACTTTCAATGTAATGACGCTAGAATATGAGGTAATGTAAATAAAATGCTAGGTGATTGGCTGTGTGTTTCCAGTTCATTCTAAGAGAAATATGTGCATTTTTGTTTATATTATCACATTAAAAATATTCTGCTGGCACTGAAATGATGTTGTACATTGAAACTTAAATAATGGTACAGTAAAACCTTGATTATCCGTGCTTCCATTAACTGAGGTTTCTAATAACCGAGCCGATAATGAAGTCTTTTTTTTTTTTGTCTAGATACGTAAGCCCTTAAAAGGACGAGGTGTTTTGTTTCTCTGACTGCGCTGCGTGCCTTTCTGCCTCAAGAACTAGCTTCTAAGAAACATAAGAATGACCCATATTTAGAATAGGTGACAGATAGTAACTACACCTATAGAAATTTTGTTGCTTAAGAAATTGCGTGATTGGGAAGCTATTGCCAGAAATTCGGGACTTTAGCAAAGAATGATAACAGATTTTACAACAATAATGTAAATTTAATGAAATATTAAATTTTCAATTTAAAAAAAAAATTCTGGAAATTTTGTGTTTTTTTTAAAGACATCTGTTAATGTTTAAATTTGCATGGTAAAAAAATCAATTGACGTTTTAAAACTCACTACAAGTTATTTTCCTAGTTTAGCTCTTTAACTGTAAAACATTATTTTTACTTGTTTTTGTTTTTATCCTTTACAAATATTTTATTGTATTTTAACTAATACATTTAAAAAATTTGCAATTGTGACATGCCTTTATACAAAGTTCCTACTAACTGAGATTCCCAACATCCAAGGCAACAGTGATCCCAATTAGCTCGGATAACCGAGGTTCTACTGTAAATATTTTATAGGACTACAACGATATTTACGGCAGTTTAGTGTTTAAGCTACTTTTATCGCCTGAATAAATTTTCCAAACTCTGTCATTGACAATTTAACCGTTTCTGTTTCTGCTTGATCGAAGTATTTAAAATTAATTGAAACATTTCAGACGTGTAATACTAAAAAGCAGAAAACCAATAATGATTTTTTAAAAAATGTATTATATTTTTAAAATAACTAAAAAGTATAAAATAGTTTCTGTAAGCTTCAACTAGATTTAAAGCCCCATACAGTTCAGAATTTCTTACAGATGGTGTGATAAATTTGTGATTGTGTGTTTTTAATAGTTATCAAAATACTTTTAAGCTTTAAAAGGGAAAACATAGGGTGTATGTAGATAACTTAAGTAGAGGATAGCTAGCAATGTGAAAAATTACACCTCAGTTTATACTAGTTGCAGAGTGATAAAATTGTTAGTTAAATTATAAATGCACCAATTGTCTTTTGTCAGTGCCCCATATTTTTCCTTTTAAAGCTTATAAGTATTTTGATAGCTGTTAAAAATTCCCAATCAAATTTTCCAGATAATCTGTAAAAAATTCTGAAATTGTATAGGGTTTTAAGTTTACATGAAACTTAGAGAAATTATTTCATACTTTTTTCAGTTCATTTTATAGACATGGCATATAAAAACTTGTTCATATCATTATATTTAACATCTTTTCACACAAAAAATAAATTTTCTAAAATTATCAAAGTCTAATATTTATTAAAACTTGAATGCAACTAAAAATTCAAACAAAACAGATTCAAGCAAAAGATCTACCATTATTTCTGAACTTACCACATAGAATGAAAATAATGTGAAAAAGTACCTGAGATAAATAAATTCTATGTAAGTTCCATTCTCTATTCAGAGCTATAATTTTTACATCACTTCCTTGTCCTTCCTCAAATAAAGTTTTATAAATGTATTTTGATGTGCTCATAAGCTTCCTCCTGAAAAACAAACACAAATCCATAGATCATATAATAGGCATTCAGATTCAGTTTGAAATCAAATGAGGGTTAGAAATTTTTTCCACCAAATTAGTTTCCAATCCGGACATTGAAGTACATGTTTCTTATTGTAATTTCCTCTTTCAAAGAAAAAGGAAAAAAGAAGAAATGATGGAAAGAAACGAAGAAGGTATTCTTTTTTAAGAAAAATATTATCCCTGATAGATTGCCATTCAGAGTGTTATTAATTTTTTTTAGATTCATAATAAGTTTGATTGATAGAGAATAAATTATGCAACAATTAACCTTTTCAGCTTTATAGCTAAAAACATATCTGAAAAAAGTTTTCATTTAAATCCCCATTTTTTGAAAAATCCTACAAAATATCAATTAGATTTTTATTTAATTAACAATACGAAGTAATATAAAAATGAAAAATATTACTTTTTATTCACTGGCACAGTCAAACTTGCTTATAACTAGCCCTGATTTCACAAGGATATCCAAATTGCTTGGTTGTGCAATATAAAGTCTATGGGAATACAATTAACTTTTAACGAGCAACCCCTGTTTAAAGCAAGAAATACTGTGTGATTCATAAAATTTCTACGTACTTCCTTTCAGCTCAGTCTTTCCTTTCTTAGTAAAATTCCTTTAACATTCCAAAGTCAACTGAAAACTAGTAATGAATCATAAAACCTGAGATCCATTAATAACGGCCTTTTCTTTTAACTTTGTGTAGTTGAGAAACATTTGAAAAATATTTGTTGACACCATCATTATTACTTCCAAGGCATTAACTTCCGAAGATTATTTAGCTCTGATAAAAGCAGATGAAAGAAACAATGAAAGCAATCACAAAAAAGAAAAATTTGAAGAATTTCAAGCTTTTTTTTCTTCAAGGTCAGATTGGTGTTAGCATACACAGGGGTTGATCCGGGTTTTATTTTTTGGGTCCCCATTTTGTGAAAAAGCAAAATATTTTTGTGGAATTTCGTTATTTTTGTGAAAAAGCAAAATATTTTTGTGAATTTTCTTTATTTTTGTAAAAAAGACCTTCTCGTGATTTTTTTCTTGGAAAAGATTATATTAAAGCATTTTTAGCTGTCGTATCGTTATAGAAAAGCCCTAGACAGGTTTCAGGGGTGATTGCAAGTTCTTGAAGAATACCTGAAAGCTGTCAAGAGAAAATGCGCTGGGGGAGGGGGGAAAGTAAGACCCTTAACATTTTATTCGTAATTTGACACATACATTACATTTATTGCTTTTTACAAATATACATATGCAAGGCACACTTTCTTAAGGTGAAAGTCTCACAACAGATTTCCTGTTTGCCTCTCTCAAATACTTTAAGAGCAATAAAATTGCACATGCTGCTGAACGTAATGATAACTCCTAATAAATACAATATGAACAGACTCAAAGATATCACATATTTCTTAACACAGAAGTGAAATACTCATTAAAGATTCCATGTATGTGTTTGAAAAACTAAAAAGTAATTAAAACCCAAAATAATACTGCACCAGAATTCAGCGTTTAATTTTTTGACTTTTGACGTTCTTGGGCAGTTCTCAAAAGGTGGGAGCAAACACAGACTTCAACTTTGAAGCTTCAACACCAAATAACTTTCGTTTTAATTAACCCTAAAATTTTTGAGGTAAATTATAATGCTGTATAGAGACAAGAATTGGCGTAAATTATGGAAAAAAAAAAGCTCTTCAAATGCCCTTAAAAATATTTTCTTTGCTAAATGGCACAATTTTGGACATACCAAAACGTTAACTGAGCAAATGTACCATTAAAAAAAATTTTTTTAAATTATTTCCATACGTTTCAAAAAAAAAAATTAAAGGCATGAATCTTACACTGAATAATTTTTTGTTAATATTTTACACAAATAACAAAAGTAAAGACAGATTATTTACTTTGTAAACGATTTTAGAAAAAAGTAAGTTTGAAATTTGATGCATGTCCAAAAGTTGCGATCTTTACAATGCTGTTATTTGAGAACTAAGTATATGATGTTTTCGTTTTAAAGGTATTTATCGATCATCAGAATCAGTTTTCAATTGTTTAAAAGTGTTTTCATAAGCTTTTATGCAGTATCTTAGAAGAAAAATAATTTTTCTTAAACATACATGTGAGATGTCCAAATCGCGTTACGATCTTGACGCCGATAATTCTGTCCGTTTATTTATAATTTTTTTTATAATCCACTGTCTTCTGACATCAATAAAAAAGATTATTATGATGTTATCTTCTGTAATCCATTGGTATTTTGCATAATTAATACGTTACACATTGAACAATACATAAATTACAGTAGAAACATGGCTGGTTATGATCGAACGAAAGCCATTTTACGCGAAAATTGCCAAGCAAACCTCCGTTAGCGACAACACAGTATACGAAAAGCTAAAGGTTACCAGAGGGGGATTCCAGTTTGACAAATGTAGTTAATCGTCAGCTGCACCAGTTTTGGCGCCTTTATCACCTGCGCTAGCATTTTTTTTTCCCCGCCGCTTTTATTATTTTAGATTTTTTTTCTCTTCTTTCTTTTAAACATAATTTAACGATCTCCAAATAGAAATACGAATTTCTTTTTTCAATATTTTTTTTTTGACATCGTTTTAATTCTTATAACATTAGAAAAAATATTCATTATTAAAACTGATGTCATTTTTTACATTCTTTCTTAAAGCATATTTTCTTTATTTTTCCTTTAAAAATATATATGTCGTATTTATTTGTCTCTATTCTTATTCCTTATTTGTCCCAATAAATCAAACTACAAGTTTGTATAATTATTTCAATGAAGCTTTTTTCTACCTTTCATCAACTTCTTCAAAATCATTCCAAAACTTTATTATATGTAAAGAGCAGTATAGCCATTCAAGTACTTCATTAATATCCTCTTTATCATTAAATTGCAAAATTCAAAAAGTAGTAAATAAAATTTTCATTGGAAAAGTTAAAAATCAGATTAACAGTTGTCAAAAATGGTGAAACTTACATTATGATGATGTCCAAAATCCGTTACCTACAGGACAACAATGTCCAAAATCTGTTACCTACAGACTGCTGATTTAATTTGCTAATTAACAATTTTTACAAATACCTGCTGTCTTTTCATGTTCATATATTGTGTTCTAGGTATGCATACTATAGAATAATAGCAAAATTGATATCAAATTCGAAAATTTTTGAAATTGTTCAAAGTTAACTTTTTTGTTCCCACCTTTTGAGAACTGCCCTCTAACAGAGTAGGTATTTCGTTTAAAACTTTGCAAGTTAATGATGTTAATAAATATATAAGAAATTTTATTTGTTTGCCTCTTAACAAGGTACAGTAAACATTAAAAATGCGAAAAATTCGTTTACCATGGCCGATGTAAGGAAATTAAGATCTTCAAAACAAATAAAAATATAAAAACAGCATGTAAAATAATTTTATTTTAAGTAAAGTTATTTTAGAATTGGATTTTGAAACTCAACACAGATTAATACTAAATATATATTGCGTAATCAAAGTAAAATTTAAGATTTTCCTGAAAAGAAGCTACCAATCACAAGTGTCCCTCTCCCGTCTCCCGTCTGACGCTCTCAAGCAAAAACACTTCACGCAGCAAGCAAAAAGATAAGATGGGGGGAAGGTGGAAGAGGCTCCCGGGGGCGGGTAGATGCGTACACATTTGCGGTTAAAAAATATTGTGAAGAGGCTGCCTTTTTATAAATTTTTGTGAAGGGGCTGCTTTTACGACCCGGAATTTTGTGAATGGGGCCGCTTTTGCGATGGGGAATTTTGTGAATGGGGCCGCTTCTGCGGCGCGGAATTTTGTGAATGGGGCCGCTTTTGCCATGCGGAATTTTGTGAAGGGGCCGCAAAGCGGCCCCAATTTGGCGCTGGATCGACCCCTGATACAAAATAATAAAAATTAAAACTTCTTTATGTAAAATACTTAAATACATTTCCAGCTGCTCTACTAGTCTGGTTTCTTTAGCAACGATGTAAACTAAAATAAAATAGACATTTTTAGTTAAAATATGCATAATATTTAGTTTCATTCTAATTATTTTTTTCGAAGCATGCATGCGATAACAAAATACCAGTTTGAAGACCTTGTACACTACGTTCATTTGCAAGTCTGAAAGGGGTCCAAATTTTTTTAGGCAGGACCCTTGTTGGTTTAAAAGAAATTATTCTGATCGTTAAAATTAAATACCCCAATCACATAGCAACATAAAATGCTTAACTATCCAAGTGAAGGCAAATTTACATCCAATATAAATATTCACAATATATTGCCAGAAAGCCAGTTAGCATTAACTTTGTAGAGGAAAAAGGAAAGATACATTGATCATTTACACCTGAATTCAGCTCCCTAAACAAAACTCGACCTTAGGAAGATATAAAATAGGATATGTTGCCTAGATTGGACCGTTCAAATCAATGGTCAGGGGTGATTGTGAGTTCATCAAAAAATACCTGAAAGTTTCAAAGCGAGAACAGGGGGGGGGGGGGGTATCTTTGGTCCCTATTATTTAAGTGCACCTTTCCCACAGTATTAAATAGTTCTGAGTCAAAATATTGTGTGTACATTTGATTAAATTTTTAATGGATTACAAAGTTACGAGTTGGTGTTATACAAATTATCTTGACATTTGTCCATCTTAAGGGATAGGTGTCCATCTTAACGCACTTGCAGGTATATTTGATGAGTATTCTATCATTTAAAAAAATGTGGAGGTAGGGTGGTAAAAGCATAACAAAAAAAAAAAAAACAGCATAATTCCGGTATTTTCGGACATAAAAATACCGAAAATACGTCCGAAAATACCGGAAATTCGGTAAAATACCGGAACACAATCACCCCTGCCAATGGTCGAGTTTAATCTGAATGATTAATTACAATTGAAAAATATTTCGAGCTACTTTCTGAACTTTTTCACGATAAAGCTTAGTTTTAGTGCATTGTCTTAGTTACCTTTTAGGAACAAACATTTCATCTTCAACATCTGTTTCTTCCCTTCCATAATCACGAATTGACGTTTTACGTTTCGAAGGTAATCGTGAGCGCAAGAAACTATGTGCAACGGTATTACCCATGATTAAGGTGCAGTTGATTTATTAAAACATTCCTTGGGATAGGACCCATCAGCAAAAAATTAAGTAAGAAATTAGACGTAACAATTGTCATTCATAAGTCCATAACAGCACAATATGTCAAACGAATTCTGTCAATGAAATTGAAAACAAATATATGATACAAATAGTTCACACAGCTTAGAGAATAGAATCACGTGAACAACTTAGGTCTGTCAGTGCGTCAGTGCTAACTAAAATGAAGGAGCCGCAATCAGGAAACTAGAGTCCTTAAGGAACTCTACCCACAAAAAATTTCTTCATAGCTGTAATTTCCTAACAACATGGGTGTACACCTGGGGGGGGGGGGGGGGAGTCATGGCGCAGACTGCGGCATTGAAATTTTTAAAAGGGGGGGGGGTACTTTGGAGGAGATTTTTTATCTTTTTTTGGAAGGGAGGGCTCTTATTCTTGGGGAGGGGGGGACTAGGACTATGCATTGTGTCTGAGGGTGTGCGTGTGCCCTTGCTCATATGGGAGATGAGCACCCCTGATTATAAAAAGCTAAATGGGACATTATCATGAAGATTTTCATCGCAACTCCAGAGCTCGAATGCGCTACCTTTCGGTGATTAACAATATTACCGAAAAAGGTAAAACATTCCATTCCACGCGTTTTCTTTGGGGTAAATTATAAGCTTTTGACGGTTTGTGGTGTAATGTAATTTCAGAAGAATAGAAAAGAAAGCTTCTCACAAACACGATGAAAACTTTACTGTCATTCACTAAGCGTCAAAGTAAGTTATCAGTTACGGCATTTGTTTGTTTTACCTTTTTCATCTACCATTAGACAGTGGATGCAACGCCCCCTATAGTTTGCTGGAGTTGCGAATAAATAGGTTTATGCAATACAAATTTTTAAAAAACATATCTATATTGATAAAAATTGAAAAGTTAACGTACATTTAGTAAAAATATTTATTAATTTATGCTTAGAATAATCGCGAAAAAAATATAAATAACATAAATAAATAAACAACTAGAAAAAATGTATCTCAAGTAAAAGAAAACCTTTTGAACAGATAACTCCTTAGAATCATTCCCTCACTTATTGCATGAGTTAGTAAATAACAGCATGGTCAGGGCAGGTTTGTCATTTCAAAGCGTTCCAGGGCGGGGTGCTGCGGGGAATCCTTTTATTGGAAAAACATCAAAACACGTAATTACGTAGTGTTTTTAAAATACAGGGGGATCAATTGTACCCCTCCCTTCCTCTCTTGATTGCCCAAATGACGGACCTCACTCCTCTAGAGTCTAGACGGACCTGAGCGAGAGGAAACAAACATATTCGTTAATATTTGATTAGTCAGGCCTGGATCTGCGTATTCGCAGACCCCGCAGTGCGCGGGGGCTCATGTCCTTAAGGGGCCCAACGGTCCAAGAAATAAAAACAAAAAACTGAAAAAAAAAAAAAAAAAAAAAAACGGGCACAAGCCTTATTAACGTGGCAAATATACACTGCTAGCTGATGGGGAGAGGTCCCCCTTTGTTGCAGGGGGGGGGGAGGGCAGACTTTATGTATCCGGCCCTGATTATAGTAGATGAACAAAATTGATTTTTTGAGATCAATGATCAATCTTATCCATACAAACGTTCTTAGACAAGAAAGTAAGCTCTTATGATTATTCTGTTTTCCTGCACTATTTTATCTTTTTTTGTGTTTGAAAATGGAATGACACATGAAAAAAAAAAAAAAAAAAAACCCTGGTTTGATGAATTCTAATTGATTTAAGAGACAAAATTTTAAGAATTCGAGGAAGAAAATGTGCTGCAATGTTCATTAGCAGGTATTGACCGTGCAACTAAGACCGTGCATTAGCAGCTATAAATTACTAAATGTTTACTTTTTTTGGGGGTAATTACGTATTGCTTATTCTTACTCACTTGATCGAGTAGACGTTTCTTTGATTTTCCAGATTATTATGACGTCGAGAATCAGCCTAGCTAGTTGCTTAAAGTACTTATTTAGAGAGACTAATTTTTGTTGTCATGGTTACAAATTGTCTACGGTTGGCGATCATTCTTTCTTTCTTTTTTTTTCCCAAGACTTAGCTCAAACAGATTTTATACTAAAAAAACGGTTTTTTTTTTCAGGAAAAACACCCATCTAGATGAACTTAAATAGCAAAACTTCATTTGAATAATTAATTTCCAGATCACTGATTCTCATCATATAAAATTGATAATAATTAAAAATACCATAACGACGGTATTCTCTGTACGATAAGTGTAGGGGTGCAAACTGGCCACGTTAATTACATATTTGTTAGTTAGCTTGTTAGTTGATGTTGAGAGTTTTTTTCTTTTTTCGCGCTGCTGTGGGGGAGGGGGGAGAGGGGGATTTACTAATGTGAAGGAATAATGCAATTCACTCGAGAGAAATTTGAAAATAATTATGTGAAATTACTTTTAATAGAAAGTAAATTTAAAAAACATTTTTTGCATAACATATTGTTTGATATTTTGAAATAGAAAATAATAAAATCTGAACATATATTATTTGTTTGCTTAAAAATGATATTTGCTTATTTTTTATTAACAGTATGGACTAAAAAGAGGGAATGACAAAAAGCAAAAAATTACTGGTTACTAAGACTGGACGATGTCAGAATTCTAATACCGCGTGTTGTGTTGCCGAGTGATTGTAGACAGGCATAATGATGAGACAGGTGTATCTTTAACATGATTTACTAGCACTAAACTATTTACATTATATATACATAAACTATTCCGTATTAGAACGACGAGCGCTACGCTCGGAACCAACCGACTTCTCTCGTGGCTTGGCGCGCGATTCTGTTACATTGCATTAGACCGTTCCGATCTCCTTATCGGACGGTTGCAGTTACTGTCCTAAGGTTAATACATAACATCTCCTCCCTCTTTACAAGTCCAACCGCTGCGGGGGTCGTCTGGACCTGTTGGATCGTCGAAGAGGAGGCGGATGAGCTGCTGGTGCTGGGCTAGCTGTAGAGGTGGTGACATCAGCTACCGGATCTGCGAAACTGGTGTCTGTCGTCAAGACGTCTTGAAGCTCCGTCGAACTCACTGTTGTTGCCTCAGCTGTAGCAGTCTCAGTTGTAGAATGGGGTCTGGAACTCAGGTGTGGAGCCGGAGAGACTGGCTCCCAATCCTGGTCCTCAACCTCGCCAGTGCTTCTCATCTGGTCTACATGGCGACGCCACAATCTACCATTACCGTCTACCGTGTTATGAAGTTGTCCATCTCTACTCACAACTTTACCAAACTTTCACTTTTGATTCCCGTGACGTTGATGTCGTGTTCGATAATCTCTAACTGCAACGTGGTCACCGATTTCGAATTTCTTGTCATTAAATTCATATACGCCTTTTCTGGTCTTCTCATGAAGTCTAGTCTTAAGATCAGGGAGCAGCAGATCTATTCTTGTACGAACGTCTCTTTTCAGGAATAACATTGCAGGGCTATGCATTGTCGTGACATTAGGTGCTTTCCTATACTGTAGGAGAAATCTGCTCAACTTTTGAGTGACGCTACCTTCATAATCCTGCATAGCTCGGAGAGACTGCTTCAATGTGTACACGTAACGTTCCGCCTGGCCATTACTCGACGGTTTGGATGGAGCAGTTCTGCGGTGTTTCACTCCATTGCATTTCATAAACTTTTCAAACTCATTGGAGGTGAATTGCGGTCCGTTGTCACTCACGAGTACAACTGGTAAACCAAATCAACTGAAACAAACTCTAAGACAGTCTATCGTTTTGTTGGCTGCTGTTGACTTCATGGTATATACTTCTAACCATTTAGAATGAGCTTGAAATGCAAGCTATCTGCGGCCGCAGGAAAAAAAAAAAAGCCTTTTTTGAACTGACCTGATGCTTTGGTGACCTTAAATACCCTTAATGATCTAAGGCTTTTTTTCCACTCTACATTTTTTTTCTTTTTTTTTAAATTTTATAATCTTCTTCACTTCTTGATAAAATTTTGTTTCACATTCAAACGCTAAGAACACTGGTGGGACTATTTATTTAAATATATTTTCAATCTTTCTCGCTGTATTTTAATTTTTCTTCTAGATAAACCATATTTTGGGGGTTGTGTATTTTTCTCCACTTGAACTCTAATTTTCAAGATGATATTTTTTATTTAAAAAAAGTAAGAAAGGTAAATGGTAGAAAGGGTATTTTTGTCGACGACCCCTGAGACCCATATTTTTATTATTATTTTTTTAAAAATCTAATCACTTTCAAATTTAACTTTCTTAACTAAGGGTTTCTAAGGGTCTTAAACTGTGGATTTGTACCCTTCGAGGGATACTGAGGGAAACTAAATACTTCATTTTTCGTAAAAAGTGTTAGAAACGCACATTTCGGAGGTCTTTACTTGAATAATTTTAATAATATAGCATTTTGGATGCTCTAAATTGTGTTTTAGGTTTGCGTTTTATGTTAAAATTTTATTGAAAAATGTCACTTTTATTGCAATTGTCATGAAATACAATTCATAACAATTGTTAATTGTAATTCATACGTAA
Source organism: Uloborus diversus (assembly GCF_026930045.1). Lineage (NCBI taxonomy): Eukaryota > Metazoa > Arthropoda > Arachnida > Araneae > Uloboridae > Uloborus > Uloborus diversus. The sequence goes on from NC_072732.1 coordinate 45,972,348, forward strand.
AGTAAATGTGAATTATCATTCGTAACTGAAACTGACAATTGGGCAAAAGTATTTTTAACTTTTTAATACTGCCAACGTTTTCCTGTTTTTTATTGCATAACTAAAATGAAATTGGCGGCCCCATTTCTGAAAAACTGAGGTGGGATAGCATCCCACCCGGCCCCCTTGGTGCCGGTCTTGCCCCCTCCACCCACGGCGTGGGCTTGAGCCTATGCGTTAAGAGGGAATGAAGCTGGATAATTTACGTAGCGGTATTTACATTTTGTTGTTTGTGGACAGGGCAACTGAGCGGCCCAAACATGACCGGCCCACCGGGCAAATGCCTGGTTGCCCGCCGGCTGTATCCGCCACTGTCCAGGCCATGTAAAGCAATTGAAAAAGTAAGTTTTAATGGAAATTTCATTATCGCCTTCTGCATCAGAATCGCTATTACATTGGTTGCCCTCTTGCCCTTGGCTGATTCCAAGAAAAGTCTTTTACTGCTTCGGACAAGATGGATGCATCATTTGGAAATTAATTCAATATTTCCTAACATAAATTGAAAAAAATATATAATATTATTATTATTATTATTTTTTTTGGCTGTTAAACTAATTCGTTAATTCGGGGTTCATTATTTAGTAAATAGGGAGTTTTGTCTTCCTTTTAGACGGGGAAAAGGAAAAATTCGCTAAATCGCGATATTCATTAGAGGTTCGTTAAATCGAGGTCTGACTGTAGTAGAAAATTACAATTTCAAAACCTAAAGCATTCTCAAATTTTAATGCTGTTTGCTGTACATTGCAGTCACTTATCAAGAAAAACAGTAACTGATTGAATAAAAATAATAAAAGACTTTATATAAAAATGTGCTTCACAAAATATTTTATTATCAAACCAATGTCATAACCTGTGTTACAGTAAATCAATTTTGCACCACTTAATACCAAGCTTATCGGCAAGCTCTAACTAGAAGTTCTAGTAAATGTTTTATTGTCGTGCTCCTGATTGACTGCAACATCAAGCATTTTTCACTTGCAAAAATCATGTATCTCCGCTACAAAGGTTTTTATTTAAAGCATTTTTCTTATACATGTGTACAATAGGGTGTCCCAAAAGAAAATGAAAGTCAATGTTCAAGTAGCGCACCCTCTTATATTTTTCCTTTTATGTCAAGACAATAGGGAAGTATCAACCTATCAAATATTCCAATTTTAACTATTGCACAATGTTGACAGGCTTACAAAAAACAAAAATTCACCATGGCCGGATTTTTAAAACCAACGATTGATTTTTTATGAATTTTTTAAAGAGCGATGCGCAAAAAAGAGGTGTGGCCTAAAACGTCAGCAGCTGACGTCATTTCCCTGTTCCGATCAGAGCTCCATTTCCATGCCGTGTTGCGCCTACCAGGAGGTGAATAGCACTGTCTTTTTCAGCCTTTTTAAAGCCTTTAACCAGCATTTTTTCCATCATGGAGCTAGGATTCACGAAAGGTCAATCCAATAACCTTCCTCAAGTAAAGTCATTCATGGTGTTTGACTTTTTTCGAAAGGACGAGAGATTTAATGTCCTAGAAGTTGTTGAGCCCCTTCACAACAACAACTTAGGAGTGAAACAACAAAGTTTCACCATTGTTATTCTTTAAAATTGTACGTACATATCCGTCTATGTTTGCAGTTCATATTATTCGCATTAGTTTCCCTTATCAAGATTGATCATTTCCATTTGTGTGTCGATGGTTTTTTTATCTGAATATATAAATTACAATGTAAGAGAAATATTCCAGTTCTTATTTGGCGGCTTTTAATGAGGCGCGCATTTTGTAACAACCCTACGGCAAGTGATTCCAGTACTAAGTTTTAGAGCAGTTTTTGCCTGAAAATTTTTCGCTTTGTTGGCAATAAAAGTTGATCTGCTTTTTTTTTGTGGAAAATTGTTTTAAATCCATTAATACATGTTAATTATCCTTGAGGTTTTGTGCAACTTAGCAAAAAAAGGAAAAATATATTTTTTTGCTCTTTTTATAAAAATAATAAATTTGAAAATGGTGTTCATTTCATAAAATAAGTACCTTTTTGCATGTAAGAAAGGTCTTGTAGATATAGAAACGCTTCTGGTGATAAACTGAAAATGTATTTTTAAATTATCAATTTGTAATAGTTAAAATTTGAAGATAGTTTGAATGTTAAAAAGAAAGTATTAATAGTTTTTGCATTGTTATTAAAATGGTAATAGTAATGCATCTATTACTTTCTATTTAAGTTTATTGTGCAGGGTTTAAATTCCTTTGTTTACTTGCATTTTTTAAAAAAATATCTCATATACTTATTAAACATTTATTTATGAACAGTTGTGAACATATATTTCAAACTGTATTTCTCACTTGACATAGTTTTTAATTGAAATCCAGTGAAAATTTTCATTTTCAAATTTTAATTAATAAACACACTTGAAAACACTTCTTTCGAAGATCCTGCTGGGACGGAACAATAACAAATCGCTTGTGAGGAGTTTTTTTAGATGTAGATACGCATCCAGGAACGAAGCAATACTTGTAATTGATTCTACTAGCCATGACAAAGAAAATCAAATTAAAAACAATCGCAGAATGCATTAAACCCTACAGACAGCAAAGGATTTTCACTAGCCTTTTATGCGCGCTGCTGTTAGAAGGCTCTTGTTTTCCCACGCCTTCCCCCAAAGATCGCCAAGCACTTCTTTGTCCTAGCCAACCACGCCGCCTCGCAGCGCGGCAGTGACGTCAGTCAAAGGACTTACAAGCAAATGACGTCACTCGCGCGTGAACTTAAAAAAAAATATTTAAAAAAAAAGTATTAGTCGTATCGTAAAAAATTTTTCGCAGATGATGTTCATGTATGTTACTCTATCATATAAAAATAAAATTAGAAAATCGAATACTTCCCTATTGTTAAAAAAGTTTCATATGATTTGAGCAACGACAACCCGTGCCGACTTGCGCCTGAAAGAGGTGAACCAGCCCTGTGTACTGGGCCGAATCAAAAATAAATTTCTTTTGGAAGTTGGAAATTTTATGTCGATAAAACGTTGCCCCTTTCGCCTCACATGCTCCACAGAAATATTTTTCTAAATTTTATGATTTGTTGTATCATGTGAAAGCTAGGAAATGGGTCAGTTTTTGGTAGAGTTGCCCGGTTGTAGCTCATACGGTTGTTTTTGAAAACATAGATTGAAAATTTCGGCACCATTTCAATTCTGAATGTGTCCAATGTTTCAAAGCTTGTAGCTTGTTGTAAAATGCGATTATCTTGATAGAAAAAGAGTCATTTTCTAGGGTTTAGTCTGCACCTTCCAAATATGTACTTATTTTGTGCGTAGGTCCTGCAGAAATATCAGAAACCGGTCGTTTTCTCAGAATTTTGGTTTTTTAATCATTTTCCTTATATCTACCATGACTCGGTTACGGTTAAGGATTGAACACGATAGTGGGTGATTAAAATACACCGCCAGCTCAGTTATTCCATCCGAGGACTGCAGTTTCGTGCTTTTTAGCACTCATCAGCCCGGAATAGGAATCACTTGAGCTGGAGGCGAAAAATCTCTTAAGGGAGCCAAGAGAGCCAAACAAACTGGTAGCTAATGCAGAATTAGCAAACCAGATGAGCGACCGCAGTGGGTGGTTATGCTCCGCTTATGGGCTCTTCTATCACCCCCTTTCGTATGGCAGATTTGATCGAACTCACCCGTTATATAGAAAAAAATCTATTTTTTGAAGAAAATTACAAATTTTAGGCCTTTTGCTGGAAACCTAAATATTTTTTGATTTGGATAAATATTTTTGTGGTTCGTGTGGGGATATAGGGGCAACAATTATAGGGCATGAAATTTTCTAATTGCAAAAAAAAAAAAAAAAAAAAAAAAACGATTTGCCCTAGTGCTGGTTCACATTTTCAAGCTCGGACGGCGCTCGGGGCGAAAGTTTCCTGGCGCCCCGCCCCCACACCCACAGAAAAATCAAGTTAGTTTTAACATCTATGCATAATACATACTTATTTTTTTTTACATATTAATGAACAGAACAATCACAGGCCTATGCATAATACAAATTAAAACACAAGCAATCAATCTGTTTCGAATATTTGTGAAACATTAATGCCCCAAAAACTTTTCGAAAAATGGAAATGCTAAAAATCCAAATATTTATCTGGTAAAATATTATCCTACTAGATAAAAAACAAACAATTAAAACTGAGTTGGTTAATCATATTGATCAAACTAAGAACACGAATAAATAATTTGCTGATTATAAATAGAAAATGTATTTATCGAAGTAAATTACATCAAAATCAAATTTCGATCTAGATTCATCCAATGACTTTTTTCAAGAGTTTTTTGGTTTTACTTGTACCAACTTAATACCAGCTTTCATATATGTTATAAACAAAGATCTTATTCTTTTGTTCAAACATTTGTAAGTTTTAGGGAGAAGCCCACAAATACTCAACAACATCGAGCATCGCTCAGAATAGCGTTTTTGGAGCTCTAATATCGAAAAATCACTGTCCTTAATGATACAAAATATGGCCTTACAAATTGCATTTTAAGACTTAAGTTAAAGAAAATATTCGTGCAGGGGTCCTTATGCCGCCTTTCTTTAATATCACAAGCAATGGGTTTTGAAAACGACAGTTACAAAAAAATTAAGTTGAATAGCCCTTGAATGTAAAACATTGCTTAATTTTTTTGAACAATCATTTTGAACAATTTTCCTGTGAAATGCTCCAGATCCTCCTATCCATAAAATCTTCAGCGTTTGTCTAAAGTTGCGTTTTTGAAACTTCAACTTCGAAAACTTGCAGGGGGGAAGGAATTGATTTCAATATTTAAAAAATAATAATAATCGATCTGAAACAGTCTCTAAGTTTCCTCCCTTACCATAACGTCAATAAACATGGCCTATAATCGCGTTTTTAAGGCTAAAATTGCGTTTTTTAAAACTAAAGGTTTCAAAATTTTGACCGGACAGCTTTTGACCTTTTTTCCTAACCGATCAAAAAGATTGTTTTTTTTTTTTGAATGAGCCCCCTTAAAACGTTTTTCTAGTTACGTCACTTGCCCGCAGGGACAGAATTCAAGCAAATTTGGTGAGAACTAAACAAAGGAGAAGTGCCTTTTGTTTGAATCTAAATAGTTATATTCTCAGAAATTGTATCTGCTTCAATGATACAAAGGAAACGAATGCTTTGGAGAGGAATATTTTCGTGTACTAGAAAAATAGAGAATGATTGCAATGATTCTCTATTTTGTGTGTCTATGACTGTGTATCTATGATTCACGAAATGAGGGGGCTCCGCAAGGTGACCCTAATTTTATACAATTGGGGCATTTTATACAATGAGGGGCGCCGCAAGTCGCCCCTCGGGAACATGTCGTTTTCGTGTGAATGTCGCCGTGTTCCGTCGAAACGAGGGGCGCCTTGAGGCACCCCTTCATTTCGTGGCGCCCGGGGCGATTGCCCTGCTCGCCCCCCTCTTGGGACGGCTCTGGGTACGAGTTGCTGTTGTTAAATGTATATGAAACTTTTTTAACAATTGTTTTGATCTAAAAGGAAAAATATAAGAGGGTGTAAAATTTGAAAAATCGACTTTCGTTTTTGTTTGGGACACCCTAGTGTATACTCATACAAGAGTCCTTTGAAAGGAACATTTAAAGTTGCTGAATCCAAATGAAGCATATACTATTTCTTGGGAATGAACTTCAGTCTTACAGGATTGGCTGCTCTTAAAGTGAATTCAATAATAAGTTGAAGCTTGTCCCTGGGATCAATGGAACTGACTTCAAAATTTCTTAAGATATTGCTTATTATAATTTTTTCCTCCAGCATAGCAAACTTTTGTCCTGGAAAAAAAAAACATTGAGAAGTTAGAATATTAACTAAGTTTCACTGAAAAATGAACGTTTTTTCTGTGATAAGAATTATATATGCATCGATGTTTTTTTTTTTTTGACAATCTTTTTGTTTAGCAATACTCTTGCATATATGTATACTTTTTGGAAGTAAGGAAAAAATGAGTGCCTAAAACATTATTTAGAAAACGACGAATGCATTTATAATGAGAGAACTTGTGGGTTGTAACATAGTGCACTGCACTTGATCGTTTGCCTTAACTTACTGATGATGTTTGCACTGGATAGCCAACTACAGAATGGTTAAAAAAAAAAAAAAAAGCCCCGTCCTCTGTAAAAAAAAAAAAAAAAAAAAACTCTATCGGTTTTTCCGCTGAACTAGTCAAACCTAAATTTTAGACATGGTTGTTTGAAGGTATATTCTCACGATTGTGATGGTTTAAAAATACACGGAACTCACGGTTATAGTGGGAGAATTTCAAAATTTTCGAAAGGCAACACTTACTTTTCTTCTTGCTCAAATTGATCAGCGTATGGAAAAATCATGCGTGGTATTGTATGAAAAACTTTTGAAATGTCAGGACAGCAAAATTTGTCACACAACTGTGGCAAAAACTTCTCACCATTGTGCATTGTCATACATTATTATCGCTACATTAAGGAATATGTACTAGCGTGCGCTTTTACGCGGATTCATCTGTTTTTATTATTTTCATTTTTTTATTGCATGTCGGTTGAACTCTTAGTGCATGCATGATTATTTCATACCGAAAATCTTTTTGTTGTCAGAGTTGAGGTTCGTTCCAGATGTTAGTACTGTTCCTAGGGAACACACGTAGTGCTTTAAAATGGTTGTTATAACGTGATATGTGATTGAATGGCGTATTCTTATTTAATACCTTTTCCTAGCTGTTCAGCTTTTTTACAATGAGATACGACCTTTTTGGCAAAGTGTATTTTTTAAATACATAATGGATAAGCTAAAAGTATTTTCTATTCACCAAGCCTATTTTATAAATATTCACCTATCTCAAAGGAATTTTAATAAACTTCGAATACATTCCCGGGAGTTCTTGTCGATGTTTTTGGTAACTGTTTATAAATTTGTGCTCGTTTGATTTTGGTCGGAACTGAAACTACATTCGCATTACGTTACATTTGCAGTTGTGCCGGGGAGAGATGACGGATGAACTGGAAGCGGAAACAGGACACTTCATTTTGTATTAAGTAGGATTAGCAAGAACGCGAAACGGTAATTTTTACTTAGAGAAGAAAAAAACCCCTAAAATTTTAGATTCAGTTAACGAGGATTATAACGTATTTCTGAGACATAATCCACAGGCATCGTGTACTTCTAGTTTTTATGATTTTAGCATTGCATTTTAAGCATTTCTCGGTGCTGATATAACTTTGACGAGTAATCTTGTCGATTTATCTTGCAGACTGGTTTTGAACTTTCAATTTTTGTCGCACTCTGCTGGATTCTTTTGTCGGTCTCACGCGTTCTCACTGATCCTACCCGCTAAAAAATGAAGCGTTTTGTTTCCGTTTCCAGTTCATCCACCCTCTCCCCGTGGCATAACTACTAAACTACTGAGTACATTAACAGAATCTATCACAATACATTTTGCATTTAAAATATATGTAATTGTAATAATATTGTTTTCGTTATAGCTTTATTTTCAGTGTTGTTAACTTACCAATGCAATTTCGTGGTCCTGCTGAGAACGGGATGTACGCGTACGGATGTCTGTTGAGAGAATTTTCAGGAAGAAATCTATCTGGATCAAATTTTTCCGGGTTAGGGAAAACTTCCGGATTTCGGTGCAAAACATAGAAGTTCAGATGGAGTGTTGTACCTTTTGGAATTGTGTATCCATCTGTGTATGAAAAAAATAATTTATAAAAGGTGCATTCGATAGTTTCTAGTCATACAGATTTCTTCGTGTTTGTTATGACACTGAAATACACTGCCGTGTTAAGCCCGGAAATTGTATCTGTACTTGTTTACAAAATTAAGTTATTGTTACCAGGTGATTCTTTGCAATGTACTTCACGATGGTCTATTGTCATCTAAAAGTGAGAAACATTTTTTAAAAAGTCTGCAAAAGTGGCATGCGAATCAAATATAAGAAGGGGGAAAACTTTAAAAAACAATTTCTCATTTTGAGCTCGACTGCAGATACCACTTTTGTGCTCAGCACGGAAGTGCAATGCTCAAGCTCTCAGTTAAAGTTAAAAATGGAAATTTTTTTTAGTAGCCAATTCTCGGTAGTAGCAATTTTATCAGTAGCCACTTTCTTTTTTAACACACCTATAATTTGTATAATTAGTATAATTTGTTAATTTTTATAATTAGTATAATTTGTATGAACATGAATGATGTTTGTAAAACACTTGAAATAATTTACCGAAATTGATGTCTTCATTCAAATGTCTTCCAATCATGGGAACAGAAGGAAATAATCTTTGACTTTCCTGAAAGGCAATAAAAATGGCTTAAACTCTTTTTCCCCCACATATCGTCACCTCAGAGCAACAGTACGATATGTAATCCCATAAGTAATAGTACGATATCAGACTGTTGCTTTGAGGCGACGATATATCGCATACGCGCACACACACCATTCTTTCACATAGGTATGGTACAGCAAATCCTTAAAAATACAGTAGTGGTAAACAAAATTGCATCACTCGCACCGCAAAGAAGAGGAATTCCATCCCGACTGCATTCAACACACAGTCAAGCATCCCGTATCCTAGATGATTTGAAGATGTATTTCTGATCAAGAAGTTGGTGGGCTTCACTTTGTGCAAGGAACAGTAAACGCTCAGGTGTATATTGGCATTTTGGAGAAGAAATTGCTTCCTACTATCCGGGATCACTTTACTTTAGTTCCAAACGTCATTTTCCAGGATGATTCTGCTCCGTGCCATAGGGAAAAACTGGTAAGTAACAATTTAAAAACCATTATCCTGCCATGGAGTTAAGTAATTTTTTTTCTCTAAACTCACACGCAGGTTCAGAAATGGAAAAATGAGCATGGGGTCAGCAGTTTGCCTTGGCCCGGAAACAGCCTCGATCTACGTAAACAATTATCGGATTTCTGCTGTTAAATGTTTATTTCATACGTGTTGCAGAATTTCACATACATTCATCGTTAATCGGTCGACCAAAACTTCTCACATAATCCCATTGTTGTGAAAATGCGACGGTGATGCAATTTTTTTTTACCAGCACTGTACGTTGGATACTCAGGTCACAGACATAACGTTTAAACGTAGTAAAATGATTGTCAGAACATTGACAACCATTTAAAACGTTTATGAAACGAAATGCATTACCTGGGTGCGGATGCGGAGGTGACATCCACGCCAATGCTTTTGTTAAATGAATAACCTTTGATTGTTCCATTTTTGTTTTTATTTTATTAGTAGTATTGTCTAATTATTAATAGGTAAACATATTTCGTACAGGTTTGAGATAAATCGCGACTTTTTTTTGTCGTTTTCTTTTTAAACTCTAATTAAATTCATGTGGTATCTCAATTTTATATCATGTATTACCTTGTAAACGAAAAAAAAGTGAGTTGAATTTGCAATTTATTGTAAAAATGTTGTCGATGCTAACCGGTGTTATTTTACAATGGAATCAGGTCTTGTTCACACGAGGCAACATTGTTGAATTAACTTTGGAACGAGCAGTAATCCGGATTTGCATCAGGCAGAACGTGAAGGGATCGCCAGGCATCCTTCACTCTACAATCAACTCATCAGGCACGCCAGGCAATGTGCCGCTACCAGTGGCGGCTCGTGCCTTGAAAAAGTAAGGGAGTTAATTCATGGGTGCACTGGCACTCCCCCCCCCCCCCCCGCCCTTTCCCTGGTTAAAAAAAAGATTTTTCAACAAATATATTTTTAAATATTTAAACTTTCTTAAAATAATTATTTGTATTAAATAAATGAAATTAAATTCATTTTAAACGCAGGACAAGCTACAAAATACTTAAACTACCTAGTAAATCACGAAATATATCAATCTCAATGTTTATGTCCATGATTGCCGGCAGGGTGGTCCACTCCACCTGCCCCTGACTTTCAAAAATAAAACTTAATTAATCAGAAAGGGAAAAGTTACAAAAATGATTAATCTCACGTTTGTGTCGAGCACGCTTTCCGGCGCTGCAGTACGCCTCCCTTGCAGTACCGGTAAGGGGCTGCAAGGGAGGCACTTTCACCCCCTGGCTTTTCAAAATAAATGCATAAATACATTTTTAAAAGCAATATTAATCTAATATTTTTAATAGTAATATTATTTTAATTTTTTATTAAGTAATTATTTTGAATTAGTAAAATTAATTTTATTTTAATCAAGGCCAAATTAGAAAAGTGCAGAAATATTATGATCAGAGAAATGTGTAAAGATGATAAATTAATTAACTTTAACAAAGATAAAAATACATCTCAGTATTCGCTTCAAAATAAATAAAATTAAAATAGATAAATTGAATTTTTAAAAACTAATAATAAATAAATAAAAAAATAGCAAAAAAAAAAAAAATTCTTTGCGATTTACATGCGGGGGTACCTTTCTGCATATGAATCCGCCGTCGCCCATGGACCAGATTCAGAATTTTTATGCAGACAAACGCTGTGAAAAGTACATCGAGCTCAATTCTACCGTTAAAATGCTGTCAGGTTAGGCTTGCCTCAACTATAGTTGATTCAACTCGGCTCCGTTTTAACAGAACTGTGGAACAGCTGCTCGAATAAATTCGGCTTATTAGACAACTTAAAACGTCAGTCAACTAGTAAACAGGCAACTTTTTCGAAAAGTTTGTTCAACTAACTGCCTCGTATGCGTAAAAGGCCTCACAGATTCAGCTGGTTTTGAAATAAAACCAGTTTTCTGCAGAGGTTTTCGATGGATTAAGAAGTATTCCAGGTCACTTTGTAGCGTGGTAGCATCGACCAAGAAGAAGTATCAAATTAAGTACGGAAATTAAAAAAAAAATTGAGTTGGCTTTAATACTAATCGCCTCTTTTATTTTTTACCTTTAAAACGCATTCTAAATACTTCATATTTCGCAGCTCATCTTGCGTAGCTTGTCGATTTTTGTCACTTCCGAATATGTCATGCAGCTCTGCGTCGATCTTTTCCTGAACATGTGGATGCAAGCCAATGCAGTACAGCGCAAAAATAATTCCCATAGCTGTAGTGTCATGGCCCTGAAAAGTTTAAATATAGAGTGTTTGATTAGAATTTTAAACAAGTATAATATATAATGCAGCTCTGGTTAGTTGAGCTGTGACTTCGACTTTGTTTACCTGTTTTTAGGGGAGCTTAGTGAAAAATAGACGTGTTATTGGCTTGGATTTTAGTTTGAATATTTTTGAAAAACTACTAAGAAAGTTTATCAACTCAACTTAGCGCCAATTACCGCTCCCTATTTTTCGAAGCAGAGGTAAACATTGTCAGAGTCGGAGCTCAACTTCTCAGAGCCTCACAATATGAACTTTCAGTATATTTACGAAACTTCATTTGAAAATGCTTAACATTTTCACGGTGTTAAGTACTTAAGAAATTAAAAGCAACATCAATTTGTTTTCTATTATATGCTATAGTTAGTTTATAACTCCTTTCTTTCATTTTACATTTAAAAGTAAAATCTGTGCCAATATAGCTATCGTATTAGAAAAAGTTTCTTCTACTACTTGCACAAAAACGGACACTTTAAGGCTATTCGTGTTAATTTACTAAATGTATGGAACTATCAAGCTGAAAACAAAATCCTCATCTAAATAATAGCCGATGATCGAGTAACCCGCGTGTTTCAACAATGAAACTCGCGCTACGGCATGATAATTTGATAATTTGTTTTGGTAATGTTTAACATGCAGGGAAAGGCTTTATCGTGACAAGGCTGAACTCGATCCGGTAACTTAACTGTTTTACTGGTAAGACTGTCATTTCAGGGGAATTAAGAAACGAAAAGCGGATGAACGTTATCTAATGGAGTTAGGTTTAAAACTTCAACAGTCAAAATATCACCAAACAGGCAATTGCTTCCTTCAAAGGTAGAAGAAGAGAAGCAAACAGAGAGTGTTAGTACTGATATTTGGATCTTGAGTGATAGCCGAAGCTCTATTCAGCATCTGTCTGAATGGTGGAAACAAGGTGACAAAACGACTCTGAACATAATCCAACATCTAAAACACTTGAGTAAATGTCTCACCATTACTTTTCAATGGATACCGTCACATGTGGATGTATTTGGAAATGAGATTGCTGATGGGCTGGCTCGTCAGGGGAGCCGAGAGATTTCTCCTCATAACGGATGCCTTTCTTTTTCAGAAATTGCAACCCGTGTTAAGCAAAGCATCAGTTCCTCTTGGAGACAGCCCCCTATTCATGAATAGTACAAAGCATCCCGCCCTGGTGCTGCTTTACTTCGGGCAAGTAGTAGAGAACATCAAGTCGTCCTAGCCCGACTGAGAAGTGGACCCACTCGAGCACAGCGACATGTGGCTGGTATTAAGGTTTTCCCCTTGTGCCCAAAATGCAATTTGACTCAGGCTGCTCCCGCCCATATTTTCTCTTGCATCGGCTGTGACCTGAATCAGCTGTATTCCGACCCTTCTGCTGTTTTGGAGGGACTTCGTTCGCACGGCTTCATGGACTTGGTATGATGTTTCTGTCTGCCAAGTGGGACAAGCAACAACAACAACAGAGAAGCAATTCTCACCAGTCATACATTGACGGGCAACTTTCTAGTTTTACAGAAAAAGAAGGTATACAATGCAAGAGTATGAGCAAATCATATGAATTCGCAAAAATGGGGAGCAAAGAACTGTTACACATCTTAAATTAAAACATCATTTAAAAGTTTTTTTTTGTTTTTTCTTTTGCAAAAGATGAACTTCGCTCGGAACTTTTCATTTAATTTGAAAAACAACTGGTAATTGTTTTTCTGATCTAAAAAATCATGGGGTGCTCTTCATGCAAATTGTACATGTTATATGCATTCCATGGTAATGAATAGCTAGCAATAAGAAAATTAAGACTGCCTGATTCCTTTACATTAAAGTTAAACTGAAATGAAAGTTAAAATTGGAAATGCGGTTAAAATCGGGCTAAAAGTACTTGTTGCTCCTGTTCTAATTAGTCTGGAAACGTCAAACAAATTTTATTAAGAAAAGAAAAATCTTCGATTTTTGCCGTTATATTAGGGAATTTATGTCAAAATTTTCCTTAAAATTAAAATACATATGTATATTAATTGTGGTTAATTATTGAATGTGATTACAAAATATTGAATTGCTATCATGTGTAAGGACACATGCACTATTTCATCTGAAGCTAAGCAAAAGAAGAGGATTAAAGTTGAATTGAAAAATTCCATTACTCACTATTTATGTGCAGCTTGTGAGTAAAAATGGAAGATACATGGAATTTAAGCTTATTTTGATGCTAGAAATGATGTTTTTTGGTTTACTTTTATTGTTATAAACTAGAAAATCGCTCGTCAAGGTTAACGGGTGAAAATTGCTTCTAGTACATTTGGACGAAGCAATTGCCTGTTTGATGTTTTTTTGATAGTTGAAATTTTTACCCTAACTCCAGTGGATTAACCCTTAACTCCAGTAGATAGCGTTACTTGTTGACCACATTTTCGTTTCTTCATTCTCTTAAAATTGCAGTCTTGCCAGTAAAACAGTTAAGTTACCGGATCCAGTTCAGCGTCGTCAAAATTAAGCATTTCCCTGCCTGTCAAACATTACCGAAAAAATATCAAATTATCGTGATATGGCGAGAGTTTCATTGTTGATGACGTTAGAACGTTGCTCGATCAGTGAATTCGTTATAATATATATGAGGATTTGTGACAATGATTACTGAACGGAGAAACCAACATAGTTTGCTGGTCTTTATGCTTCCATAGTCACGCGTAGAATAACCTAAATAAGAAATCCACTTCGATACCTCAAACATGAAAGTATCCACCTCTTCTCTGATGTCTTCTTCACTCAAACTTTCACCGTCGATGTGGAGATTAAGAAGCAAGTCCATGAATGTTTCTCGCTTTTTTCCGAAGTAACCTTCATCTTTATTCTCATTTTTATTTGCGATAGAACGCTCCTTTAAAAGCCTTTCCTTTTTTTCTTTTATTACCTTAATATAGAAAAGAAACATACAACAATTATGTTAGACAATAAGCAGTTTATGAATATATGTGAGTAGAACTAAATATATTTCACAGGAATGACGAAATAAAATTTTGATTACGGATAATATATCTGCACCTTAGAATGGCAACAATCAATGTCAGATTTTTACCAAATTTAATCTATGAAACTGGGCGACGTTAAATATACTCGTGGTCACAATGTCCTCCAAGTGAAACGATACCTCTGTGGGTGCCAGACCAGAAAGTTATTCGGCTCCTGGCCTGATTCTAAATTCTCAAACTGTCCATAGATGGCACCACCATCTATTGTGTTGTCTTCTGAAGGCAAGGCGCCTGGCACACAGTCCTTCATAGTTTGAGGGCCAAAGGTCCCTTTGATAGTTGATAGTTGAGAATTTATGATAAAAATGTGTTCCAGAATTAGTAAACTTTTTACTCGAATTGTTCGCAAAAGTTTGGTCTAGATAAAACTTCTCTGTTTTAGAGGTTTTTCAAATTTCTAAACGCGGTTTTTGATCTCTCCAAAACTCAAATCAATTCGAACTTTAATAAAACTTAATATTTTTAATGAAGACTTATTTACAAATAATATGTGTTTACACAATGATAAACGAATAATATTTCTTAAATATAACAAGTTGCACCGTATTCGTGAGGGTTCAAGACTTAGAGCAAGAATTAGTACCTGGAGGGAACAAGTTCAATCACTGTGTAAGGAAAAGCTGAGACAAACATCCCAAGCCACATGGTTCAAATACGAGTCATGGGAGGCGCACCCGTTTTGCGTGAAACTAGTGAAAGAAAACTGATTTCTTCCAATACTTTACTTCGAAATACAGGATGTCCGAAAAGTCGTTGGTACACTTCAAAAATTTGTAGAAAGACAACAAATAGTCGTAGGAATGTATGAAAAAAAAAAGTATAATTAAAAGTAATCGCAGTATCGTCACAGCAACAAAATCAAACGTCATGTGAGATGTTCAATCATTTTATTGAACCGAAAGCAATGCCTTTTATTACCAGAGTTCAATGTGTGCACCGAATGTTGCTCGAACCACATCGAAACGGTACTCAAGTTCGTCCCATGTCCAAAAACGGTACACACTCTGGCAACGAAAGGCATTGCTTTCTGTTGTTGTTGTTGTTGTTGTCGTGTACCAATCAAGCTGACTTTTCGGGGGGTGCGCTGCTTCGCTTTTCCAACAGTATCGTAATTTGGTGTGAGGTCCGACTTCCACAGTACACGCATGCCATAAGAAGCCGTTTATAGGGTAGGTAACCATTCACAGCATAACAACGCATTCACACCAAGAAAGGACAAGAACAGGAGAGAGAAAGTTTATCCGTGCTTGAGCCGGGATTCGAACCCGGGACCTCCCTCTCGCAGTGAAACTACTCTTACCCCTAAACAAGCAGGGCGGCTAGCTTTCTGTTCAATAAAATGATTAAACACCTCACATGACGTTTGTTTTTTGTTACTGTGCTGGTACAGCGATTTCATATTACTACACTTTTTTGAGCCATCACATTGCTTATTGTTCTCATTTGACTGTTTTGAATTCCTATGATTTTATTTTCCCTCGGCCTCCCTCTGCAGCACCACCGTCGGCCGGCCCCTCCCGCTGCTGCTCCGCCAGAGAAAACAGTCTCCAGGTTGCGTCCATATCCTGCACTCACGCGCGTAAATACACACACACGCGCGTACATACACATACAGGCGCGTACACACACACACGCGCGTACATACACATACACGCGCGTACATACACACACGCGTACATACACACAGACACAAACATACACATACATACACACATACACATACATACACACACCTACACACATATGCACACACGCACCCACACATACCCACACAATCATGCCTGTACACAAACACACACATGCATGCACGCACACACATACAAACACACACGCCTACATACACACACACACACTCGTGATTGCGAAAAACGTAATTTGAAATCAAGATGTTAAAATTCAAATTATTTTTTTTTCTCTTTTTTTCTTTTCTTTCTTACGAAACTCAAGCTTGAAAATCCAAGCTCAGGCTAGAGTGTTTTTTTCCTTTTAGAAGCATTTTTAAACATTTTGTTATTCTTCCTCATACGACACCTAATGATGTGAAGGATACCATTGGGTGAACCCGTTAAGGGGGATACAGTGAGCATCTATTTCGGAAAATGAAAATATGCGATGACATTGACATTTTCTCTTATATGTACCTTTTCCGTGAAGTCGTGTAAGATTTTAATATCTTTGGCAAAATCCCTTCCCGTTCTGGAGAACTGGAAAATGAAATCTGACTGCAACCACGGGTGAACAATACGTTCAGTAAAAAGGCCTCCCAAGCTGGAAGATATAAATAATGTTTAAATATAATAATGTATAATAAATAATGTTTAATAAATATAAGTAATAATTAATAAAAGGAAATCCAGAAGTTCATAAATAAGAAACTACATAGATGCAGTTTATTTTGTTAGTAGATTTAGTTTCTTTGTTGTAGCTTTTGTAAGAAGAACTGCCTTTGTATGGGTTACAGATAAATAGAATGGCAATAAATAAACATTAAAGATTAGTACAGGCATTAAGGATATCTTCGAGTTACACTGGTTTCATATGAGCGGATTAAAACTTTTTAGAGCATTTGACTATTGAAAAAAAAAAGAACTTGAACTCCCTTGATTATTGACCCTTTAGGTGACACATTGATCAGTAAAGATGAGCTTCCCTGAAACGCTTGATAGCTCGTAACAACAGGGGCGCCCCGAAATAAAACTTTTGGGTGGTAGAAATTCCCAATTTGTTGAATGGAACTACAAATGTTGGCGAATGTGATGATAGTTTTGCCAAATGGAACTCCACCTTTCATCGAATGATGATAATTTTTCCGAATGAAACAAAATTTACCGTCAGACAAAATTTACCAAATAAGGACATTTTTGGATGGTCACTGTGATTTCCTGTAATTAGCCCTGCTTAACCCATAAACGTTGTACGGATCGTTTAGAATATGCAGGAGGCACCACGAGCAGGCGATCTTTCTACGTGCAATATTATAAATGATAGAAATTTGTTGATGTTGTACAGTTCAAAACAGGAGTTCTTAAACAGTTTAGAAAATCGATTTTCTACATTAAAGTTGCCCTACTTTTATCAAAATAATCCACTTGAAATATCATGTCTGAAGTGGCGAACAGTTGCCCCCCTAAATGGCAGGATAGCTTTGAACTGGACTAGCAATTCACTTTTAATGAATTTAATAATTATTATTTTTAAATGTTTGATACTTATACACTAGTTTAGTTAGAAATGTTCCTGAATGTGGCTATTTCTGCCAATAGATATCTAAAAAAAAAAAAAAACCAGTAAAGTATTCCGCTAAAAATTAGTGTAAGACACTTGTTTGATCCCGTGAGTTTACAGTCACTTAGTAATTTATCGAATAAGATGAAATCCGGTAAATATGAAATAATTACTATGGTTTGTTTTGGTGAATTTACGTTAACAGAGTTCGACCGTATATAATGGTGATTTCAATTGCTTAGGTTTTATTTTATATCCTACTGACGAAAGACAACCGTAATCCTCGACCATCAACAAACTGGAATTTTAACCAGTCAGTTGCAATGGTTGTCAAAGAGCACTAAATTCATAGATCTTGAAATAAAATAGATGTGCCTTCTCCCCACTTTTCTCCTCAGAGCGCGCGTCAACATCCCCCGTTGGACATCACGTGATCAAGGGACTCCCCTCTAGGGTGCGTCTTATTTTTAAAGGTGTTAATTTTTCATGAGGCACCCTCTCATTTTGTTCCTTTGGATGAAAAAAAAATTCTCATATATGAAAAATAAAAATTGAATAATATTTAGAGGGTGCTACCATTGCTGCAAAATTTGTCAATTCTCTCTCTTTTTATTTTTTTTAAATTTATTTATTTAGTAGCAATCAGTGAAAAGTTTGTATTGTCACATGGAAGTAACTAAGAGAAAAATTACAATATTGCTGAATGTAAAAGACCGAAAGTGTAAACTTGTGATGTGAATGGCATTACCGAACTTTCAAATGCTTTTTCGACATTATTACATAAAATGACAACCCTGAAATGCTCATTATTTTCTAGTATATATAAGAAATAGGTATTGGTGTTATGTTAAACCCAACCAACCTAATTTCATGTTGATTAAAAATATGTCAAGAGTTGATTTTTACATCATATTTTTCACTATGGATGTAATTTTAATCACTGGTAGCACCCCCTAAATTATGTTCAAATTCTATGAAACTTTTATGTGTGTATTTTTTCATCAAAAGGAAGCAATTAAAGGGGTGCCCCATTAGAAATTCAAAACTTTTTTAAAAAGTGCATTATAAGACACACCCTACTCCCCTCACAAGAAACTGTTTCCCTTATCGAAGAGAATCACTTTGCGCCGCGATCATTTGCACAATTAAGGGAAATTAAAGCATTTAACCCATGGGTTAAATGCTTTAAGCATGGGTTAAACCCCCCTTTAAGCATGGGTTAAATTAAAGCATTTTACCCATTATTAAAGAAAAACGGAACACTCTGTCCCTCACGTAACACCTCATATTTTTCACTAAAAGTAATAATTAAAAAAGGTAACTTTTTTTTTTCATTACGAAATCGCAAATGTATTTGTTGTACTTTTACAAAAAATGTTTTTTGTTACCTTTTTAAGTTATTACTTTTTAATGAAATGCGGGACAAAATGACAGCTTTTTCATGGAATGGTCCATTAGATATTTTCCCATCATAACTTTTGAAGCAGGCGCACAAGCTATTTAAACTTTTTTTCAAGTGCTTTAAATACTGAGTAGAAAAAGACGTCTTCAAAAATCTTAAACAAAAATTGACCATATGAATTTTCTTTTATTTCAATCAAATTTTTCAAATACAGATAAATAGTTTCAATGCGTGCTTTTTCCCACAACTTTTGAAGCCAGTGCAACAATTTAACATAAAACCCGATCTAAAACCATAAACCAATTAGAAATACAAATGTAAATAGTATCGAATATCAACTCAATTAAATAATATTCTAATATTCGCATGCATTTCGCACCAACACTATATTAGCCAAACCAATAACTTTGGTTTGTTCCTAATTTTTAAGCAACTTCAGTGTTTTATCTTAAGTACTCAGAAAATAAATTATTTGCAATTATAAATTACATGAATGGTCATTTGACTTCCGCCCCCTCCCCAATTTTTCTTTTCTTCTTTTTTTTTTCGTCCTACAGACTATGATAATTTTGACAATTTGAACTCGAGGGTGAAGAAAACTAGTGATTATTGTAACTTAGCAATATTAATTTTGTTACTTTCCTACTTATTGGTCCTTGTGAATTATTTTCATTGTTTGAATTGACTGCGCGATACATTCTAACGCTTAAATATTTAGTAACGATTATTTTTATAAACTTTTTAACGAGAAAATCTGCTGCTTCTGTTTCCAACATATGCTTATTTAAACTTAGAAAAACGGAATTTGAAATTTTTCGCATAACTCTTGTGGTCTCATGAGTAACATTATATTTCTTTGTTTTACTCCCAAAACTTTTTCACATTCTCGCTCAGTTGTTCTTCACAAATGTACATATTTCAATGGCTGCAATCTTGCAATAAGTTATCATACTTGAATGTGTCCCAAAATTCTTAAATATTATTAGGTCATTTTTTGATTTGTTGTAGTTAAGACTGCGTTGCAGTCGTCGCAGTTCACAACAGAGTGCACTTGCCGGACAAAAAATCCAGCGTAGTCAGAAACATCATTAATATACTGCGTCATGTTAATTGAGATGATTTCTGAATTTTCCAAATCGTCGTCAAAGGAATCGGAAGAAAAGGCTTTCTTTCAAAGCATTTTTGTTACGCTTAAAATTTAATCTTATCATTTGAAGATTGTCAAAATTAGCGCAATTTGAAGAACTGGACTCTTTAATTTCCGTATGAATGAATAATCTTTTTTCTTTTCTTTTTTTTTTTTTTTGCACTTCGAAATTATCCGACGATTATTGTTGAATCCCCCCCCTCACAACCTGATCGCACTAAAAAAAGTTTCAAGGTGGTCCTTTCCTGAGTAAGCTTATAAGTCATTCCGCAGTTTAGAACTGGAAATTCGGGCACCTACATACTTTTCATATGTTACCAGCACTTTTCATAGAAATTAGGAAACCTAAAAATTCAGTTTTTCGCGGACATACTATAACTAATTTTCCATCGCTTGTTTTTAGTAATTTAATATAATGCTCGGTATCTATAGTAAATTGCTTAAAATATTCTTAATTTCGACTCTGCATGGGGACTTTTTTTGCCTTTAAGAGAAAGAAAGATTTCTGTTACTATGTCTTTATTTTTTAATAAAATTCATCAAACCCTCTTTCGCTAGAAAATCTCAGATTCACACATATAGAGATTTCTCACATAAGTATAATGAAAATCTTCAGACAATCCTAGACTTCTAACGACGCTTCGCATTGTTATATCACTGCTGCCCGAGAAGAGGGAGACACGATGTCCCTTGATCACGTGATTCTCGGAAGAATCATGATGACCCCACTTTCTCCGGGCGAAATGCGCTGCGCTGTAGGAGAAAGACCTATCTATCCCTTTTAAAGATCTATGACTAAATTGCGGCCGTAATCTCGCTTTACTCAATCCCATTTACTTTACTCCTCAGTGCAGACAAAATCGGTAATCTCCTGTTCACTAGGAAACTCTGTGTTCCACACACACATACACATGTAAACGTATAATAGAATATTTATATAAAAAAAAATATTTAAATACTTGCTTGTGAACAGCATTAACATACTCCGAATTGCTTCCTTTTTGGGCCCCAATTGAAACTCCCATCACAGTCTCTATAAAGGTAAGATAATGAGAAACTATTAATTCATCTATTCAAGGGTTCACTTGCTTCTAAATTAATACAGATCAAAGTTCGTAATATCAAATAAAACCATAAGACTTGCAAAGATTAACAGTTCCTGGTATTCATTTTAACCTTGATCCCCCGATGATCGTATGCACCAGATGATTTGATCCTCGGTCGGTGAATACGACCTTATTGTTCACGGCACTACCAGGGTTGCCAGGCTCGGTTAATATTAGCGATTTTGGCTATTTTTGATTACACTTGACTGGGGAAAATTCAAAAGCATTAGCCAAACTGATCCTCATTTCGCATCATATTTAACATACAAAACATGATTAATTCTAAGAAACGTAAAATTTATTGATCAGAATATTTTTAAAGAATATTAAAGGAGTTATTAAAACAATAGATTTGGAAAAGTATTAAAGTATTTAAATCTAGAATCAATAAATCTTTCACATAAAACACAGGAAATGTCTCATAAGTATTTTAGTATGGTTGCGATTGAAGATCTAGAATGGAGAGCGGTTTTTTTAATACAGGTTGACTATTTTTGGCTGATTTTACGAAGCCGTTTAGCTATTTTAATGAATTTTCACCTGGAAACCCTAGGCACTATAGCAAATAAGGACCTCAATCTGCATTTTGATTTGATTCTAACATATTCTCGGAAAACGGCACACATTTTTTAGTTTTCTGTTCATTCTTTCTTTATATTGTTACAAATTCTGTAAATAGTAATCAGAGTAGGAACGTAACCTGTAAATAGTTTCCTGTAATGAATATACAGCCCCTATACGTTCGGCTGAAGTATACGGTCCCCTATTTTTCATTGATTAGGTTTGTGAATGAAAGAAATAAAATAACGGTCTACGATTTTCGAGAAGCCTTTGGAATCTTGTGAAATATTTGAGAGCTCTCTTTTCGGTGTGTATAAAAAGCCGTTACGCATGATAAAAAGTTCAGTTTCGAGTTAGTTTTTGCTTGTGAATCGTTGCAGCAGAACGCTGGAGAGCATTTATTGCTCTGTTTTGTGAAGCCTTTTGAGCTGTATTTTTGCGTATTTGGAAGTAAATACGTGTGTAACCGTTGAGTTTATGGTGTTGAGAGATATTTGCTTAATTGCTGATGATTAATTTAGCAGTTGTTGACGATCTTTCCTGTACATAGTGTAAACAAATTTCCTGTATTTTTCTCACGAACTGTGTCGTCCTTTCAAGAAAGTCGCTCCGGATCCGTTACAATATATTTCTTTATGGACCTTTTCTTTTTAACTTTTTATTCTTCTTTAGACCTGTACTGTTTATAATACACCCAAACCTGTTTTTATGCGGTGGATACGGACCGCATAAAAAATCGCATAAAAAAATTGTACGAAACTTCACTAGTAGCTATAAAAAGTTGTTTTCGCAACAGTTAAAAAATATTTTTTTATACAGTGGATAGAGACCGCATAAAAAAAGTCTCACGTAGAAAATAACCCAAAATTTTATATTTAAAAGAAATCAAAATAAACAAAATGATGATAATTTTGCTGACAAAAACGCATATAAAAACACCGCACAAAAACAGGTTTGGGTGTACTTGTTATTGTTTCGTTATCCATTAGCGTAGTGAAAGTGTCAACCTATAATCTTCAATCGGTCTCAACTCAGTTCTTGTTTCAACCTCACCCGTCTACGATAAGAAAAGCAGACAAGCGAAACAATACAAATGTGACGAAAGCAACAGGTTCTGAACCCAGCATAACCTAAGCCCATAGCTGGGCCCAATACAGCCCAAATATGTAGCGATACAACGGATTACAAGTCATTCCAGTTTCACCGTTTATGAATTGGTTAACAAAATAGAAGTTTTTAGCAGCGATTGCTTATCCACGACGTTTATTTTATAGCAAGAATAGAACAGGCAATAGGGGTACATTGGAAACTTGGCGACCGGTTTACTATCAACTTTGGCGAAATTAGAAAATATCACTTATGTCACCATCATATTTACCCCTAATGCCTTAATTTTACATTTTAGCCTAATTTTACCCCACCCGTCTACGATAATAAGGGCAGGCAAGCAAAATAATACAAACACACGTTTTCTATTCCATTCTTTCTTTATATCGTCGCCTCAGAGCAACACTAAGACATCTAATCCCAGGAATAACACTAAGATATCCTACTGTTGCTCTGAGGCGACGATATGATCTTTCTTTATGAACCTTTTCTTTTTAGCTTTTCATACTTCTTATTCATAAATACCTACTTTTTACTGTTCCGTTATCCATTAGCGGAGTTAAAGTGTCAACCTATAATCTTCAATCGATCTACTCAGTTGATGTTTCCACCCCACCCGTCTACGATAATAAGAGCAGGCAAGCGAAGTAATACAAAAACAAATGTGATGACAGCAACAGTAGTCCAGTCAATAGGTAGAAAAAAACGGGCTTGCCTTACAAAAAATGGGGTCAAAGATTTTATTTTTTAAATTTGTGTATACTAGTGCCAATATGAAAAAACCAAGTTATCCAACACGAAAGACCTTGGAAGAAGTTTTGGGGGCCGAAAACCCCCAAAAATTTGTGACTTTTTGTAGTATTTTCAAAATATCTCAAAAATGGTTAAAATTACAAAAAAACTTCCAATGCAAATGTTAAAGGGGATTAAATTTCCTTCAACTTTTGTCATTACAACATTTTTGTAGCATGAAAAGCAAGCGAGTTACAGCTTCTTGAAAGTCACACTTTTTCTGAACCCCCCCGCGAAGTGCGTGAAAGCGCATCGGATAACGGAGGAAAAAAGGAGAAACGCCGGCAGTCTGACCTTGGAAATCATTTGTCTTTCACAGTTGAGGGTAAATGCCTCCGTTCCCTTTAACTTAAACAAAACACTCCCATTCCATCCCCCCCCCTTTTTTTTCTCCATATGAGATGAATCGACTCAATAGCTACTCATGTTGGTCACTTCAGGGTTTCAGCGAGAGTATGTTTTATCAATTTGTGTGTTCTGTATTATAATTTTTTTCCCTAGAAATGATTACGCCTGACCAAGGTGTTTTTTTTTAATTGTTATAATTATTATTTGCGAAATCAGTTTGCATGAATGCGAAATAAAGATTGTGAAGGAGAAGGGAATAGAAAATCTTCAAAGATGCTGCGCAAAACGGCAAAATGAAGAACATCAGCGTTTTTTGAAGTTCTTAAAAGAAGTGACAATTCACACTGCCTGTCACAAATGCTATATCAATGAGCAATCAATCTCTTCCCTTGAAGTAATGGTTGAACCTAACATGTTAACTAAATTCCTCAAGAAAGAATACTGGCAAATTATAACAACAAGAATTGTCTTATTCAACTTCTTGAGACATATTTCGAAGAGTGGCATTGAAGTCAGGCAGACTCAAGACGATGCCGACTTACTTACTCCTCTTTCAAAGGCAAAAGAAATTGAAAAGGTTGTTATAGTGGGCGAGAGGATATAGATCTGTTGGTGCTGATGACAGCTTTAGGACAGCCTTTCAGCAACTTGTTCTTTTTAAAACCTGGAAGAGGGAATGCTTGTGATTTGTTTTTTTTCCCCACTATATCTTTTAAGTTTGACCCCAGCAATATTCTTTTCATCCATGCGTTTAGTGGGTGTGATACGATTTCGGCAATCTTTGGCCAAGGCAAAATTAAGTTGTACAAAATAGTCAAAAAAAAAAAAAAAACTCCTGAAATTAAGGAAGCTATTGAAGTATTTATGAACCCAATCTGTCATCATGATGCCTTAGCTGCAGCTGGAGAAAACCTTTTACAAATATTATACACAGGTGAAGTAAAGTATTTGAACCTATCTTTGGATACTTTGCAATTTAATCTTTTTATGAAACTAGTATACAGGGCTAAGATAAATCTTGCAGGGCTACCTCCAATGTACGGGGAGGGGGGGGGGGGGATGCTGGACGTTATCACTCATATTGGTTCTACCACCAAAATCAAAGTTGGTTGGGCAACATAATTGAACCAGAGAAATGGGGTTGGGAACGCAGAAAGCAAGGTCTAATGCATGTTGACACGAAAAGAGATTCAGTTACTCAGAATCTTTTGAAGATTGTGCCTTGTACCTGCAAGAAAAATTGTACTGGAGCCTGTTCTTGTCGCAAGGCAGGTTTAAAATGCTCCAGCACGCGCAAACACTGCAGTGGCACAAATTGTGAAAATGTTGCAGAAATTTCATCTTTGGATGAGACTGCTGAAGAAGATGATTTGTTCCAGGAGCTTTTGGAATTACTGCAACAAGGAGATGAACAATTAAAGGACCACAGCTTCTTTCTACCCCCTACAGATTCTGAACCGGGCGAACCTGGACCTTCAAAACGGCTTCGAAGAAGATACACAGCGTATTCTGTTGTCCTTTCTCTATTTGCTTTAAGGTCGAGAGAATCTCTCTGCAATTTAGATCTGTATTATTCTGTCTGTAATTAATCTGTATTAAGCTTCTACATCTTGATTTTTATTTTGAAAGGTAATTCTTTTGGGTTTTTCATGCCTCAAAAAGTCAGTTTCTGCAGAATTTTTTCAAAGTGTTCATTACGTATTACTATTGTACCTTTATTTACGCATTATTATATCTATTGTTTGCTTATTATCACCCTAATATTTATTCATTCACATTTATATTCGAATATTGCATTTTCGCTTGTAATAGAATAGATGGTACGAATTATGTGCTTTAAATGAATGAGAAGATTATGTAATTCAATTACAAACTGCAATATAAATCATATGTTATTGGGGTCTGACTGAAGACTACCTCTGTCAGACTAGAAATATTAGTTCGTGAGCGGTGGGGGAGGGTTTATTATTATTATTGTATCAGAGCATAGGATGCATGACTGTGTTGATTATTTGCTTATTAGCTGCCTAATATTCATTCCTTCACATTAATATTTAAAAATCGCATCTCTGTTTGCAATAATTAGACTAGAATGTACGAATTATATCCCTCAAATGAACGTATATATTGTGTAATCCAGTTACAATTAGCAATATATCATCTAAAATTGGAGTCTGATGAAGACTACCTCTGTCAGATCAGAAAAGTTAGTTCGTGAGCAGTGGGAAAGGGTTTTTTTTTTATTATTGCATCGTCGTATGTGCTTTAAATGAATGTGTATATATGTATTTCAGTTTCATAATACATCGTTTGTTTTTGGAGTCTAGTGGGAACTAATCTGTCAGCCAGAATTGCTACTCTGTGTCCAGGGGGGGGGGGAGCAAGAAACTCAAACTACTCTAACTGTCAATAAATTCTCTGAAACTAAAGTTTCTATTCAAGTTCTAATAGTTATGACGCCTTGCTTTCGGTGCGAAAGCTTTTTTTTTTCGGAGTGGAGGAAAACTGCCTATTTTCAAAGAGCTATAGCAAGCTTGTTATTTGTGCTACAAAAAAGTTGTAAATGCAAAAGTTGTAGGAAATTTTATGTTCTTTAAACTTTACATTTAAAACTTTTTCTAAGTTGAACCATTTCAGAGATATTTTGGAAAAAAACAAAAAAAGTCATAAATTTTTGTGGTTTTTCGGTCCCTAAAAGTTCTTCCGGGGTCTTTCGTGTTGGATAACTTGGTTTTTCCATGTCGGCAACAATATGTACAAATTAAAAAAATAAAATCTTTGACCCCATTTTTTGCAAGGTAAAATGTATCTATTGACTGGACTACAGGTTCTGGGCCCAGCATAACCTAAGGCCCCTATATATACGAGTCGGCGCATCAGCTTAAGATCAGCCATTTTGGACCGGAGCGCATGTTTGAGTGGTTGTCTTTTCTGGCGAGTAATCGCGTTTGGTGATAGTTCACTGCGAGAGATTATTAGCAGCACATGAATAGGGAAGTTCTCGATTTTTCAATTTTATTTTTATATGATAGAGTAACATGTATGAACATCATAGGTGAAAAAAATTTTGCGATACGATAAGTAGATTTTTTTAAATTAAGTTTTAAAGTTCAAGCGATTATGACGTCAAATGGCACAGGAAGTGACGTCATGCTCTCTTCCGCCTCGAAAGAAGCCGAAGGACGTGCAGTTGGCTTCGAAGGCGAAACGTAAGGCTTACCTCCTCGCACTTAACTCCTCGCGTTTCTGGAACATTAAACCTCTCATCCTCTCGGAAATATTCGAATACCATCATTGATGTTACTTGAGGAAGATTATTAGATTGTGCTTTAACGAATTCGGCCTCCATACACTGTTACAACCAGAGGTTCCAGACGAGTGAATATGTTCCCCCTAAGGTGAAAGCATGGGGCCCAAGGGTGCAATACTAGCCAGGAAGTAGAGCAGGGGTGCCAAAACAGCAGACAATCGTAGACAGGGGTGCCAAAACAGCAAGCAATCGCAAACTGACTTGCTAGTGCATGCGCTTCCGGCATACATTCACCATTCAACCACTTCAATATGGCGGATGAATGATAGGTTGCATCTAAGCGTGGCTTCAATGTCTTTCACATTAAATGAATTACACTATTGGATTAAATCTCAACTTTTCTAGGATAATTCTTTAAAATAACAAGTAAGTACAGCTTTTGATCACTTTGTAGGTTTTAGGGCTTTCAAACATAGTTAAAAGTACGTTTAATGCTTTTCAGTTACCGGTAGTTCGTTACGATACCGTAGTACCGTTAGTTGTTGATTTTCAGTTGACCGTTATTGTCGTGAAATTTCCATCATTCAAAACGCTACTAAATATATCTATCATTATTTTCTTGAGTACTCGATAAGCAACATTTAATCACCAAAATAATAACCGCAATTCATCACTAATCAACAAGTGAGAACCTAAATAAAAATGATTCTTGTGCTTCATAGATTACTACACAACAGCGAGTGCAAAAAAATAAAAAGGAAATCTCTCTCCGTCTAGCTTTTTTTTTTTTCTTTTTCGTTCAAGTGTTTGAATCATTTCCTGCTAGCGTTTAATGTTTCGTTAGCGTTAGGAATTTCTTATTTCTTTACGTTTTTCAACTGTCGAAAAATTTCATATGCATTTTATTTTATTGTTACTCTTGATTGAAATTTTTAACGTTCGAGAAAGGATTTTGTTTTTCCGTAACTTTAATATCCCAGAATATTTTTGGCTCTTCATGTAAATAATTCATAAGTACATCTACATTTTACTTTCGGTGCGGTTATTTCTCACAAATAATCATTAACTTAACTATGATATTGAAATAATTACTCCTCTTTAACTTTAAATATATTTGTGACAACTCTTTGATACCAAATAAAGTCTGTAGATATTTATTGTTTTATTCATTTTTAATATTACTTTGTAAAAAAAAAAAACTTATCAGTACGCAGAGTTTTTTCACAAGTTTTTTTTACCGCCCCGAGAGTTATTATAATTATTATTATTTATTTTTAAGAAAAGGATAAAAATTTCACTGATCCGCAATGTTTTTCATTTGCTTTTACCGACCCGTGGGTCAAAAGAGGTTGAGAAACACTGATATAGAGAATGATCAGATGAATTAAAGCAATGAGCACTCCTTAACTATGTTGAAAACTCTGAAATATGATCAAATGCTGTAATTACAAGTTTTAATCATTTCCAGTACTGAATTCATGCAATGTGAAAAGTGTGCAAAACGTAGACTGTCATGAATCAAAACAAAACTATTAAAAAAAACAAAACAAAACACAATTATATTCAAAAAAGCACACAATACGGGGGAGGGGGGAGGAGGATCTACAGTAAGGGTGCCATTTCTCTCTCCGTAGGTTCATTCTTTTCACCCCGGCTGCCTACTTTTTGAAAGGTGCCTGTTTTTCACCCTAGTTAGAGGTGCAATTTCGGCTCCGTAATGGGTGCCGCTGGTGAACAAGCGTTTCACCCTGAAAGGTGCCGAATGCAACCTGTAGTTTTAACAGTGTAGTGTGTTCAAAAGGATTATTAAATTTCTAAAAAATAAAAATATCAGCGCGCTCAAAATGTCCGCAGCGAAAACAAGGGATCTTCGGCGGAAGACTGCCCATTAGTACCCTGTGACGTAAGCTCGTGACGTTTCAGAAGAGCGCATTCTTGCGCGTGGATTTTTAAAAATTCATTAAAAATCAATCACGGTGTTTTAAAATTCGGCGATGGTGAATTTTTTAGTTTTGAGGGTGAATTAACGATATCCAATAGTCAAAATATGAACATTTAATAGGTTGCAACTTCCCTTTGGCAAATTTGGCGAAACCCGAAACTTTGCTGTGGTAATCCTAGCAGTGCAACAATGAAAAATACAATCCAAAATGGCTAAACTTAAGCTGATGCGTCGGCCTATCTATATAGCGGCTCTAGCATAACCTAAGCCCATAGCTGGGCCCAGCACAGCCCAAATAGGTAGCAATCCACCTGATTAGAAGCCATTCCATGCTCACCGTTTATGAATTAGCGAACAAATTGGAAGCTTTCAGTAGCGATTGCCTATCCACGATGTTTATTTTATAGCAAGAATAGAACAGACAATAGAGGTACATTGGCACTTGGCGACTGTTTTAGTATCAACTTTGGCGAAAGTAGAAAATATCACTTATGTCGCCATCATATTTACTCGTAATGCTTTAATTTTACATTTAAACATAATTTTGCATGTTAATTCATTTTTCATATCTTTTTTTGACTGGCATTATATTAAAAGTGATGTAAAAGACAAAATTGTGTTTGATTAGTTTCCATGAAGCATGACGGAAAATACTACGGTTACCATACAGTTGCGGAATGTCGCCAACTAGAAGATCGTTAGTTTCCAATAACGATAAATGCATTATATCGCCAATATACCTCTAATCCTCCCCTTTAAAAGAAAAAAAGGTTTAAGTACTTACCACACACAATATCTAGAGTGCATAGAATAATGTGGGGTTTTATATCAATCCAATCTTCATTTGATATTGATTTAATTTTTTCTATCAGAATCATCGATTGATTGTGGAACACACCCATGTAGTTTTCCAAAATGCGAAAATGTAAAGTAGGAGTTAGAAGACGTCTTCTTGTTTTCCATTTTGATCCATGGCTGGAGGGAAAAAAAAAAAAAAAAAAGAAGAGAGAAATAATTTTATTGAAAAGTGAAAAAATAATTTTATTGAAAAGTGAAATCAGTAATTTATAAATATTTAGGAAAACGAATTGTAATTGTAGAAACGGGAGAAAATCTTAACTTCATAGAGTATTTTCTTATTAGAAGATAATCCAAATTAAGGATGCTTCTAAATTTTTAAAACAACAGCATAAACTGGAAAGTTTTTATTGTCTTTGCAAGCGGGGAAATTTCCATAGAGACGTTTATAGAAGACGAATGTAGCTAATGCACCACTTGTAAACAAAAAGCAAACTGAAATGAACTTCAAAACATTTTTGAATAATGTAGGTATTTTATTATTAGGTTACTAGGTATTAGGAAGAAATGCAATTATTCTTTATACGCTCACACAGTAAAATTACTATTATTGACTCTTAAAATGAAAAAGACATAGAGCTTCTGACACCATTCTTACTTATTCTTAAGTAAAGTGATTCCTTGAAAACAAATATAACCACCGTTTTCCTCCATTACGTCCCAATTTAGAAATGCTGCCCCCTAACTTTCTTTTTTTTCCCCAGTTTTTGACTGACTCGTTCTGAAACTCGTTTTATTTTTATTTGGAGAGAAAGAGAACATTGTATTAACAATTACCATTATTGACTGCTGAGGTGCCAAGTTAAAAAGCATGAACATTCAGATCGATTTGGAAAACTCATGGAGGTATTTCTCCTAAAATAGTTTTAAAAATCATCAAAAACGATATTTTTTCTCCAGGGGTTTTACAATTTTTTCGCTTATCTTACATAAGAATCAGTAAGAATGGTGTTAGAAGTATTTTGAAGTTTTTTTTTTTGTCGTGCAGTGATATTTAACTGCTATGCAAATTCAGTTAATAAAACTTCATATTTTTTGCTGTGTTCAGAACAAAATAAAAACGTTTTCTGGGTCTTCACTAAAAAATTATAAAATCTTACCTGGTTAGTAAACCTAACCCTAGCCACTGTTGCAAAAATCGGTATTCGAACGACTTTTCCAGTGACACATTGCTGCTCAACACAGCCTGAAATAGAACATTAAAAAGAGATTTACCATTTGTTCTATAAACGAAAGCAAAATGTAAGAAATTTCAAAAACATTGATCTTTCCCACAACTTTAAACTTTATTCATCAGAATATCTTAACAGTTTGACCAACTACTACTCGTCCTGGTGGTTTCAGATGAATTACTATCTTTTCTTACTAATTAATAAAGCTGAAAGTCTCTCTGTCTGTCAGGATCTCTGTCGGATCCTTGTCAGGATCTCTGTGACGCGCATAGCGCCTAGACCGTTCTGCTGATTTTCATGAAATTTGGCACAAAGTTAGTTTGTAGCATGGGGGTGTGCACCTCGAAGCGATTTTTCGAAAATTCGATGTGGTTCTTTTTCTATTCCAATTTTAAGAACAAAATTATCATAAGATGGACGAGTAAATTACGAGATTATCATAACGTGGAACCGTAACATGGGCACAAGCCAATTGGCGAGATACGAAATTATCATAACGTGGAGCCGTAACATGGGTACAAGCCAATTGGCGAGAAAATTCACCATACATTATTTGTACATATACAGGCGAACCAAAAGACCTTTTAATTTTTCTATTACGGGCAAAGCCGTGCGGGTACCACTAGTACAAATATAAAAATAGTAAGGCCTTCTACACACGAGGCGGTTAGTTGAATCAACTTTTAGATAAAGTAGCCTGTCAACTAGCTGTCCGGCGTTTTTCGTTGTGTTCACGTGAGGCAACTTAATCGAATCAACTTTTCTTGTAATAAGTCGAATTTATTCGAGCAGCTGTTCAACAACGTTGTTAAAACTGAACCGAATTGATTTGTCACATCCTCATCGTCATCATGGTCGTCGTCATCGTTTTCTCTTCATCATTATTGCTATTGTGCTGCTGTTATTGAGCAACCGTGATTGCTTATTGTTCTCATGTGACTGTCTTTGAGGTCCGGTTCCTTTTTCAGCTTGGACCGCCGGCCTCTG
Source organism: Uloborus diversus (assembly GCF_026930045.1). Taxonomy (NCBI): domain Eukaryota; kingdom Metazoa; phylum Arthropoda; class Arachnida; order Araneae; family Uloboridae; genus Uloborus; species Uloborus diversus. The sequence continues at coordinate 46,004,404 of NC_072732.1, forward strand.
CAGGCACGGCCCCTCTGGTCCTGAACACTTTCCCCCGGAATCTGCTTCTCCTGGTCGGAGGCGTCCATGTCCCGCACACACGCACGCTCACACATACACACTCACACAAATACGCCTTTACACACATATCCACACGCCTACGTGCATACACGCAGGTCTACGCACACATACAAGCTTACACAACACGCACGCGCGCCTACACACGCAACCATACACACATAACCGCCCATGTCCCACACACACACGCACGCTCACACAAACACACTCACACAAACATGCCTTTACACACATATTCACACGCCTACGTGCATACACACAGGTTTACGCACACATACAAGCTTACAAACCACGTACGCGCGCCTACATACGCGCACACACAACTATACACGCATAACCGCCCAGGAGGAGGGGCCATCTTGGGAGGACAGGAGCTGTTTCTAGAAAAATAACTTCAATGAGTAGGGTCCTGTCGCAACTCATGATTGTGAAACACATAATTTGAATTCAAAATTTCAGAATTCAAATTATTATTATTATTTTTTCATCTACGAGAACTAAGCCTAATATAATGCTTTTGATTTGCGTGAATAAATTTCCAGCGTCAGAGTGCAGTAGAACCTCGTTTATTAATATTTTGTTATCATTATCTAAAAAATTATACCTGAATCGTTGCTACATGTTCCTTAAAACTGTTCACAAAACTAATTTTGTTGCAAGACAGGTATAAATTTAAGCGAGACATTGAGGGAGAAATAGAGGGGGCTATTGTACTCCTTCTAAACAGGAAAAAAAAATCATAATTGAGATTTTTTATTCATTGAGACAAGTTTCACTATTGACATTTCTGCAAATATTCCCTGAAATTTGTTTTAAAATCCCAATTAATTCATACTTTACTGCAGTTTTTTTTCACACAGTAAAATAGATGAATTATTTAAAAATATTTAAAAATGAGTTAGAATGAACAATTCTAAATGATTGCTATTGTAAAGTGTATGTAAAAATTCGATCCGATTAAGTGTTCGTATAATTAGAAGCAGTTCTTTACCAGCTATCATTTTCAAGATATTGGTGCTCTAAAAATAAAGATTGAATTTTGAAATAGATACTTTCAAATGAACATTCGTTTATCCATTTCCAAAACTTCAATTGAAAAAGAAAAAAAAATCACTCATGGACTTGGTATATCAGAAAATTCTTACTGTTATTCTATTCTGAGAAGAAAAAAGGTCGACAAAGATCTTGGTACTTAGTACTAACATTTACTTAAAATGAGCACTAAGTTCGTCCGACAATTACAATCGCTCTTAACGATTTGATCGCCTACTGTAGTGACGTCATGTTTCCAGCGCGTTGGCTTTTCTTGTCTAGAAGGCAGTGGCGATTCTACCCCTGGCTTTGAGAAATTAATGTATTCAGATAAAAGTGGGCGTGGTTTTTGTTGATTTTCGATATAATTTTCATTGTATTCGCACCTTTTACGACCCCCGAAAAAATTTGAAATAACGAACCTGTACAAATTGTACTGAAACACAAACTTGAAAGTACGTAGCTAAAAAAATATTTTTATTTTATTCTTTTCAAAGATAAAGATTTAAAAAATGAGGAAAGTAAATGTTCTTACTTCTAATATTTCTGCACGAAATAAATTGACAATTGGCTTCGTGCCAAACCAAAACACTCTTGCTCCAACTTTCATCTCAATTAAAAAGCATCCAATCATTCTCTCAAAAAGATCTGTTCAGTAAAGAGCGAAAACGAACAGAAAATTATTTTTAATCCATTTTTAATAAGAAAATACAATTCACAAAATACATAGATAACCAAGTTGTTAAACATAACCCTGAGGTAAATTAATGAAAGAGAGTTGAACACAAATTTTCTTTGATTTACTGCAGATGATTAAAATAAATAAATCAACAAACAAATAGAAATAAAGTTAAAAATAGCTATATATGGGATTTCCTATTCACAGTAAATAAAATTGAACAGCTTAAAAGCATCCTCATGTGTATATAATAGCGTATTTATTGATTGAGTAACGCTCCTGACGCCATTCACAATGAACCTTGCTCCACGGCGTGATAATTTTATAATTTTTTTTGGTAATATTTGACATGCAGGGAAATGCTTTATTTTGACAAGGCTAAACTGGATCCGGTAACTTAACTTTTTTATTGGTAAGACTGTCATTTTAGGAGAATGAAGAGACAAAAAAGTGGTTAACAATGAAAGCTATCTACTGGAGTTTAGGGTTAATCCACTGGAATTAAGGTTTAAAGTTTCAACCACCAAAATTTCACCAAACATGCAATTGCTTCGTTCAAATGTAGAAGCAATTTTCACCCGTCATACCTTAACGAGTGATTATCTAGTTTGGAAATAATTAAAAAAATATATATATATATGAGGAATGAACGTAATTACAAGGTTTATATTAAAAGGCAATTATAAAATAGCTCACGGGTTTGCGTTTTAGAAAAAGTTTTCAATTTTTAAAACTAAAATGCATGGCAAGAAAGTGAAATTTTTGGTTGGAAGGTTGAAAGTGATTTTTGACCACTACCAATTTACCATCAGGCGAGCGAGGTTTGACCAGTCATGGTCCCACTCGCTTAATTATGGACATACTAGAAACTATTAACGGTTATGCAAGCTAAAATAAAACTTAAATCGAATTATTGGTTTAAATAAATGTTACTTACAAACAGGAGGAAGAAAAGGCAGTTTCTTAGTATACAGTTTCATCATCCAAAGTACGTTTCCAATTAGAAATGTTGGTGGTGTTCCAGGTAGCTCCATTAGCTTTGATACAAATGCACGCCGTTTCCAGTACCATTGAAAGATGAAGAGAAAAAGCAACGCTGCTGCTGTCCACCAGAAAAGCATTTTTAATTATATTCCGTGGCAAAACGTATTGGGGGGGGGGGGGGGGCTGGGGGGGATTCACAGTTTGTGAGACTTTACGTTTTGAAAGGGCGTACGATTGTTGTTACCTTGAATGGTAAAACCCTTTTGCAATACTATGTATCATCTGATACATACAATTTAGAGCGCACTTTTAACACTTGCGATCTAAAATTAACTTCTGATGTTCTAATACGATGATATGAAATCAGTTAAAATAACAAGTATAAAGTAAAGCGTTTTGCCTCTGTAAACTCGTTTTGATGAACAACAAATATTTAATTACAGGATTTTGATAGCAATTTCTGTTCATATGTTTGACATAAAACTTCTCATAAGCTTCTTCCTTTGCAGATAAAAACAAAGGAAGTTGAGATCGTTTGTAAAAGTAGTAAGAAAAAAAAATTACTCATCTGTCATAAAGTTTTATCCATCTCTTAAATATTCGGTAGAATTCGTCAGAAAGACAAACGCGTTGATTGAAAGCTAAAATATCTTGATTATTTTTCTTCTTTAGGAAAAGAGAAAACTATTTCAAACTCTGTCACCATTTAAACTGCGACTGTACCCAACAGTAAAACATCTCAAAACAACTTGAAAAAACAATGGATTGACTCCTACACAAGAATAATAAAAGGAGGTAACATGCACTGCTTCAAGTTTTAATTTATCGTAAAATTTCCTCTGATAATTATTTTCAAGGTTCTTTATTTACTTGTTTTATCAGCTCTCGAGATAAATGTATTTGACAAAGGTTTCAAACGCTTCAGGAATATTATCTCTATTTGGCAGGGCCATTTTAATAGCTTCAAGAAGTTAATTATTAATCTATATTTACAATCGGGTCGTTTCCAAAATTTTAAGAGTATTTTTTCTGAAAGAGCATGCTCAAAAACATAGAATCTGACCATTTTTTAAATAATTCCTTTAAGTTTAATATTTTTAAAAAATTACTTAAACCGGTGCTCTTTCATCGTTTAACGCTTCTGCCGATGACATCACAAATGATGAAATGACATTCAGTGTTGCCATTCATGGTTCAAAATATTTAATTCGCATCTTTACTCACGCGTATTGGCAACGATATGGTTGATAGCAAGCGTAGAGCGCAATTGTAATTCGCTTCTTGATTATCATAACGTGGAAATGCGGTAGAAAGATGCGCCACATAGTGCATCATTTGTGACGTCATAAAGACCACGCCTTGTATGAAGAATCGGACATTTAAAAAAATAATTAAAAAATGACTGTTGGGAAAATGAAAGTGTTTTCTGAGTCCATGTTATTTTTTTTTTTTTTTTGCTTATTCTATCAATTTCAGTGACAAAAAGTACTACTTTTGACTGAAGGAAACAACCCCATTAAAATGATGAATTATTCAGAGCAACTTTAAGCCACTATTTCTTTCACTCACTTCTCTCACTCTGCTTCACTCATATTTTAATATTTTTACTAAAGGGCTCCGCCACCTTTTCGCTTCACTTACCAACTATACTTTTGTATGATGAGTTACAAATAAATAACAATGTTAAAATTGTTCAAGTAACAATAAGAATTTCTGATGCATATTTCGCCGTTACTAATGACCCCGTTTTAAATGTAAACAAACAAGCTTATGGGCAAAATGGTCCCGGAAATGTCCTTTTAGAATAGACCATTACCATTTTTCAATGGTTAAGAAATGTTTTTTTTGTGTGTGTGTGCGCGTGATGTGTGTGTGTTTTGAATGTTTTTTCGCCCATTAGCACATTTGTTTTGCATTGAAAAAAGAATTCCTCGCAACCCCGAAATACATGCCAGCAATTTTAACCCGAATGTATGCAGTTTTAACGTCGTTATTTTCTATACATCAAGTGATTTTTTAAAGTCATTTTATGTTCTACTTTTGTTTGAAAAGAATTAAAAAAAAAAAAAAGTCGAAAACTTTTCCATGAATTTCAGAACTGCAGGCCAGAAAATTTGCCCTAGATAATTGTAAGTATTTGTAATATCGCTTTTTGTCTTTCGACTTGTTTCAAAACAAATGTAAAAACAATGAAAGACTTCTTAAAATTAAAAACTGTTTTGAAATAAAGCCACATAGTTATTTGACAGGAAACAATAAATACATTAAAATACTTTAATAAAAACTCTACAACAATAAGATGTGTTGCAGTTACTGCACTGTAACAGATCTTCATATTTGCATGAAAAAGTATTAAATGCATGCCTCAGCGTATAGTTGAGTTATTACCATAACAATGCTTAACCTCTTGTTAGAGGTTCAAAGAAATGGAGAGGGGCAATTAGGTCAGATTTGAGTTGGAATACTTTTGCAAAACTTCAACAAAGCTAACTCAACCCAGCTCAGCACCAATTACTAGCCTCTATTACCCCAAAAAGAGACGTATTAGTATTAGTAACGGTCATACTCTTCTCTATTACCCAGCCCATACATTGTAAAGGACATGTCTCAACTTATCCGATATAAGTATGTACTGTTAGGTTCATTTATTACAAAGTCTTTCAAAATGCAATCACAAAATGCTTTCACGTTGCACATCTTTAAACATCTTTCATGTCCTTGGTATGAATTTCATTTTCACTGCCTGAGCTGGCCTTAAAGTGAATTCCACTTTGGTGTGGAAACGATCTCTAGGATCAAGAGATACAATGGAGTAGTTACGGAGGATGTTGCTTATGATCACTTTCTCTTCCAGCATTGCGAATTTCTGTCCTGTAGAAGAAATGGAGTAAAAGAAATCAGTTCCCAGAAATGTAACTCATAAGTAACCCTACACAACGTTACTTACCGATCGGAATAAAACTTATTACATAGCTAGAATACTTAAAAATATTGTATCCATTTTTTGCATTTTTTATTGGCAATAATTACTTTTAATGGGATGAAATACACCCTGCCCATATTAAAAGATTCAATATAATCCCCCTTTAATAAGTTTTAACGACACAAAGTCAAGTATTCATTAAAATTTCGAAAGCATTTTATTTTACAATAAAAAAAAACAACTAAAGTTGACGTTTTGTAGGATTTTTCTGAAACATTATTTTATATTCATTCGAAATGGTTCAATGCAAGGAATGGTTTATCCCTATAAGCAGTGTTTTAAGAAAAATCCCAAAACACGTTAATTTTAGATTTTTTTTACTAAGATTTTTTTTTGGAAATTTTATCATTACTTGAACATTTTTAGGTAAAATTAAAAATAGAAGAATATATTGCAGCCTCTGATATTCTAATAACTTAATATTTAGGGCTTAATTTCACCAAGTTAAAAGTGTTTATAGTCGATAAAGACAGGGGTTCAATTTTCTTAAGTGTTCTTTCGATGTGCAAAGTTTTATTTTGATCGATGAATGACACTTAAATAGGGTTACTAGTTAGTGAAATGGGTGTCTTGATTGAATAAAAGATAAATTCATATGTTACAAAGTTTTGAATTAATCATAAATCTTATTTATGCAATTGAGTTTAGTTCAAATTTGAAGCAAAGGAAATATTATGATATTTTGATTTAAGACTAAATTTTTGAGTTTTGAAGCAAAAAAATTGTTTTAAAAGTGGCATAAATACTTCAGTTTCTTTCATTTTTCTTAAAAAAGTTTAAAATTCTTCTTTTTTGATCGAAAAAAGACTAACATTAATCATGTCCCTGCTCCCAAAATTCAACTTTATCCGCCTTCGATTTTCGTCTCTGGCTACACCACTGTGAAGAGCTTAGAAGGAAAAGATGTTACGTTGCAAATAAGTAAACTAAAAAAAAATCGTTTTCAAGCTTTTGGCATTAAAAAAAAATATATATATATTAATAGTGTTAGTAAACAAAGGTTGCTACTGTAAATCCTTGGAATTTTTTTCTGATATTTTCAATCCCCAGTTATTTCAATGTTTTCTAATTTAACTTCTTGAAGTTGATCAAAATTTCTGCACCGCAAAAAATAGTGAATTCGAACATCCAACGAAAAAGAGAAACACTATATTCAAAAGAGACTATAATATATTAATTCAATGCAAAAATCTGCGTGTCTGAAAATACTGCGGTCAGCCATCTGTTGTTACCATGATTACAGCGTTCGTGGATACTTTCCCTCACCTTCAGAGGCATGTCTAAATTACAGAAGTGGAGGTAAATGCTGCTGTCTTCCATTGATCGGGGTTAAAAATAGGATTCCTGCTATTACGGGGGGCCTTATTTCACAAGAGTCATTTTCTTAGAAATTAACTCGCACGAGCGTCCTTCTGGAAGGTCTCTGTGGTCTCCTAAATTATTTTCTAGAAACATTTGGACACATATTGCAATTTTGCAGTTTTTTTTTTAAATTGTTCTTTAATGATTCCGAATGTTTCTTCTCATTAGATGTAGTAGGTATGATGCATGCAAGATTCTCAACACTCCTATACTTCTGCAAAATTTGGAGTTCCATTTGGTAAATTGAATGTCCCTCTCTTCCAAAAATTTAGATTTGGGGCTTTCCTGCCTAATCGCCACAGGAGGGGGGGGGGGGGTCTTCTAAGTGGAATTACTAACAAAAATAATAACAACATCAAAATTACGGATATCAAGCCCAGTGGCTCAGTGGTAGCGTTTCGCGTGACCACGCCTTATCCCCGGGTTCGATTCTCGACTTGGAAACGGTTTTGCTCAGTCTTTCATTCAGTGAGTTTCTTCATTGGGTCGATAAAATGAGTACCAAGCGTGCTTGAGGACTAAACCCTTTAGGTTCCGCGTTCGGTTCACCTCCTATCTGGAGCATTTGTCTTTCACCACAGAACCCATGGTCTCGTAAACTCAGATGGGCTTAATATGCCTTGGCTCCCCATGGGCTGTTGAGCCAATGATTTTTGTTTGATGTAACAAGCTAGAATTTGTACGCGAAAAAGAAAAAGAAGCGTTGCCAAAGCACAAACATTTTCAATTTTTGACACGCAAGAATTTTTAATGTAGTTCTCTCTCAGAATTTTAAAGATCAATGCAGTACAAGGGATAAAAACACTTACCAATGCAATTTCGTGGACCAGCTGAGAAAGGAATATATGCATATGGATGTCTTTCAATCGTGTTTTGGGCTAAAAACCTTTCTGGATCGAATATTTCTGGCTCAGGAAACACTTCGGAATTTCTATGTAAGGCGATGATGTTTATATGTATTGTCGTTCCACGGGGGATAGTCAATCCTTCTAAAAACAATTTTTAAAAAAAGTTAGGGGAAAGAGTAAAAGTAAAACGCACAAGAAGAGGGTTTGTTTTGTATGAAGTATGATTTATAAAGAAAGATTACAAATTTTTCCACAAGGTCCTTTGCTACCCTTTGCGAAACTACAGTGCTGGTAAAAAAATTGCATCATCCTCGCATTTTCACAACAATAGGATTATGTGAGAAGTTTTGGTCGACCGATTAACGATGAATGTATGTGAAATTCTGCAAAACTTATGAAATAAACATTTAACAGCAGGAATCCGATAATTGTTTGCGTAGATCGGGGCTGTTTGCCGGTCAAGGCAAACTGTTGACCCCATGCTCATTTTTCCATTTCTGAACCTGCGTGTGAGTTTAGAGAAAAAAATTACTTAACCCCATGTCAATTTAAGTCTAATGGTAGGAAAAAGGTTTTTAAATTGTTACTTACCAGTTTTACCCTATGGCACGGGGCAGAATCAACCTGGAAAATGACGTCTGAAACTGAAGTAAAGTGATCCCGGATAGTAGGAAGCAATTTCTCCTCCAAAATGCCAATATACACCTGAGCGTTTACTGTTCCTTGTACAAAGAGAATCCCACCAATTCCTTGATCAAAAATACATCCCCAAATCATCTGGGATACGGGATGCTTGACTGTGTGTTGAATGAAATCGGGATGATATTCCTCTTCTTTGCGGCGCGAATGATGCACGTTTTTTTACCACTACTGTACGAGTCAATGAATTCAGAATATTGGCTTTAGTCTTAAATAATTTCTATAGAAAATGTAGGCAGGAGAAAGGGGGCACATGTGAACGTGGTATGTTTTACTAGAATAATGTCAAGCAAAAAAATCTTGGAAAATTCTCAAGTAATAGAAGTATCCGTCCTACCTCTTGGCTAAACATTTAGAGCGATGAGCCATTTTATGTTTTTGTGGTAGCAACTTCTTTGTTTTAGCAGGTGTTATAAGTAATTTTATCACTGCCTTCTTCATGTACAAACCTGTTTAAAGCTGATTAATAACTTAATTATTCGAAATCATTGCACGAACATTCAAGTAAATTTATGGCAATATTTAAATTTTTTAAATAAATTAAGAGTTCTTTATTTTTGCAAGTTAGTTCAATGGTAGATGATGGGCACTTGTAGGCACAATATCTAGGGGCACATGTGAACAGTTTCCATATCCTCTCCATAATTTTAATGTGTTAGTGTAGGATATTATAAGAGTTGAAAATGTATAAGTATTTAATTGAATTTTTCTATAATCAGTTTGTAAATTTATTTTTAATTATTATCATTATTTTTATTAAATATTTATTTATTTATTCTTATCATCCTTTCTTCTATAAAACTTTCGCTATTAAATAGTAGATCAAAAACGTAGTGTCATATAATTCTCAAAGAAGTAAAAACGCGTAAAATATTTTCATTTAATTAGAAACTGAAATTTAAAATATTTTCAAAAAAACATCGTCATTCTCTTTGTGAAGCTTGAAAGCAATACTATATAACAAACATAATTATTACATTATAAAATATTTTATGTACTTTTAAGTTTTTTTCATGCTTATCCATTGATCAGGATAGGCTACGAGACTTTAAAATTTGACAATGAGCAGATTTATGTATTTGGGAAAAAATGTTTTCTTAATAACATAATTACATTGCAATTTAAACTGACACAGTATAGTTACAAACCCTTCAAAGTAATTTTTAGATAGATATTTGTTGTATATTAAAGAGTTTTTCGTTGTAATATGATGCTTGTCCTGCCTTTATTAATCCTTTCATGTATTCCCCAGTCTTGTTCACAAGTGCCCCCCTAAAGGACCCCCCGTAAATAATTGACGAAAAGTTTTTTTAAAAAACAAAATTAAGTAAAGAAATATTTAAAAAAAAATCTCAAAACATTCCATGACGCAAAGAAAAGACTTCATTCATTTGAGCATTTTTGTGCTGAGAAACAAATAATACTTTTTTGAAAAGTAAAGAAATGAAAGGAAAATGATCTCATGTGCCCCCCCCCCTTTTCCCTACATGGTTGAAAAAAATAACGTTGGCATACTTTTGGCCTCTCTATAGGATAAAAACATGCAGAATGTATAACATGCAAAGTTAAAAAAAAAAAAGGAGCGAGACTGCAGTACTACTAGAAAATCTTTATTAAACTGAACTTCCATAAAGTTTTCTCATAAAGATACTGCTTATTCTTAAGTAACGTTGTCGTTGTCATTTAAGAAGGAGCCGTATCGTTACTAGAAAATTTTAAAGAATCCAAGTTTCTTGGGATTTTCTGCTAAAAATGCAGTTTTTTAGGGTAAATTAGTTTAGTAATAGATAAAATACTAGAAAAGTTTAAAGAATCCAAGTTTCTTAATAGTTTTCTAGTAGTATTGCAGTTTTGTTAGGATAAAATAGTTTAGTAATAGACACAGAAAAAATACTTCGCGAGCACAGTACATGTGCCATGCCACACAATCAGCATTGAATGCTGTTTCATTATAGGAATTTTCTCCTTCTGGAAAAATAATTGACACGAGATCTTAGCCTACATTGAGCGTCTGAGAAGTCTGGAGTGAAATCTGGGCAACCGAATCGTAGCGCTACCTCTTAGAAGCCAGTAGGGCAACAAACTGAACTTTAAACTGTGCGCAATAGTAAAAAACTTTAACTACCTTTGAAACTCCTTAATTTTGACCAGAAAAAATTGTGGATACTTATTTTACTTCTGTTTTTCCGCTTCGCTAGTACTATCAACCTTAATGACTCGAATGCTAAAATAGAATTGGATTGATGCAAAAGAATCCTTATATTTTCTAAGATATAGATAAATTAGCTCAAGGTCTCAATAATACAACAGAGCATCCGCCGATTGACAATTTGCAGCAGAGACCCACTCAAATGTTACCAAGCAATTTTGATCACTCGCCAAGATACTGCTTACTTAAGGATTTCTGAAACTGTTGCGCTATCTATTACTTTCTGTGTCTATTTCTTTAGTATCTTTTTTTAAAATCTACATGTTGTTGTTATAAAAAAAAAAAAAGAAAAAAAAAAGAAATTGCTGTGACATTTGTAGCAATTTTGATTGAAAATATTTATTGGTTTTATTACATTTTTTAAAAATTTGATTAGTATAATTTCAAATGTAATTGAAAGTGAAATTGCAGTATCAATCAAATTACCATAGGTTACATCTTCATCCAACTTCCTTCCTATTATTGGAACAGAAGGGAAAATCCTCTGGCTTTCCTGAAATTTTGTATAGAGATAAGACTCTCGATTTCAGAATTTTTATGAGTATGAATAGTGAAATGAATAAATAAAAAAAGCGAGGGAAAGAGAGAGAAATAGAGAGAGAGAGAGCGAAACAGTGTGAGAGAGAGACTGAGAAAGAAGAGAGAGAGAGAGAGACTGAGAAAGAAGAGTGAGAGAGAGACTGAGAAAGAAGAGAGATAGACTGATAAAGAAGAGAGAGAGAGACTGAGAAAGAAGAGAGAGAGAGACTGAGAAAGAAGAGTGAGGGAGAGACTGAGAAAGAAGAGTGAGAGAGAGACTGAGAAAGAAGAGAGATTGACTGAGAAAGTAGAGAGAGAGAGCCTGAGAAAGAAGTAAGAGAGAGACTGAGAAAGAAGAGAGAGAGAGACTGAGAAAGAAGAAAAGAAGAGAGAGAGAGAGACTGAGAAAGAAGAGAGAGAGAAAAGAGAGAGAGAGAAAGAAGAGAGAGAGATATTGCAAGACATTTTACAATAAAAGCATTAACATATTTAAAGAATAAATAAAAATAAATGATAAAAATATTTACATTAAGAAGACAATGTTAAATTTTTAGTTTTCTTTCATTTATGTTGCAGATACTAATGATTTCTGCTGATATTGAGACTGATCTCTCTCAAGCCACGATGACCATCCGACAAAATAATTTTTTTCTTCTTTTTTAATGGGGCTGCGTTAGGCACCTTAGCCATTATCAGAACAAGTGCCATCCCCCGATATGGCATCCATCTTGTTTAGTCTTTCATGTGCCACCCTAAGGCGTGGATATCAATAACACAGATAATTTTGACATCCAATTGCCGCCAGATGGAGGCACGTGGGTTTTCTCTTCGATGCGAAATTGCTCTGGGGGTTTAATTTTGCCGAGGGAATTCAAAACCAAACGAACACCTAAGGGATCTTTTACATGCCTAATAATAATACGACATGGGGGCTGACGATTTTCTGTTTCTCTCGCCAGCGTCTTGCCACCACGCCACCCAGCCGACACAATATAAATTATAATTGGGTTATAAATACTTGTTATTATACCATACTTCAAACATAAAAGCTCTCCGAATTTCATCTGGGTCGTAAAAAGAACAAGTAATTGAAAATTACGGAATTTAGAGGATATTTTTTCAGTTATAAACATTATCGACAATGAGATAAATGGATGTAGTGCTTGAGAGTAATGGTAAAGATGGGAGAAGATACATGGATGGGAGAAGGTTGTCACTTGTTTGGCTAAGTAAAAAATAAAAAAAAGAAACTGGCGAAAACCATTGAATCTGTAAAAAAAAAAAGAAAAAAAAAGAAAAAAAAAAGAAGAATTTTCTTCAACAGGTGTACTAAATATGTCCTGAACATGCATTGGCGTACAATATGATTGTTGTTATTAATATTGATAAGATTGTTATAATATTGTTGTTATTAATATTGATAAGTTATTAATATTGATTTAAGAATTAGAAGATATGTGGTTGTCACTTGTTTGGCTAAGTAAAAAAAAAAAAAAGAAACCGGCGGAAACCATTGAATTTGTCAAGGAAAAAAAACGAATTTGAAAAAGAATTTTCGTCAACAGGTGTACAGAATATGTCCTGAACATGCATTGGCATACAATATTAATTGTTGTTATTAATATTGTTTTATCAATTTTGATATGAAAAACGAGTATATGTCAAACGTTTCATATAATTAAATTTAAAGAACACATATGTCTTACGAGCATCTGCAAGTTTTAGAGGCTTTAAATGCGTTTTTTAACCGTGATTGTTAGAACTATCTATTAATTCCAAATCCTCTGAAATAGACAATTTCTCATCTAGTAAAACACAACAACCCGAATGTAATTTCAAAAAATTCACGCGTTTAAGTGCTCTTAACTTTAAGATTTTATGACTAGAAAGATCGAAAAACAGAAGTTAAAGAATTACCTTCAGAGCACATTCTAAATATTTCATGTTTCGTAAATCATCGTAACTTGCTGGTCGTTCTTTATCGTTGGAAAAAATGTCGTCAATTTCAAGTTGTATCTTTTCCTGGATTTTCGGGTTAAGACCGATGCAATACAATGCAAATGTGATCCCAACAGCCGTAGTGTCGTGACCCTGTAAACGAATGCATCACAACATGAACTTGGAAATAGGTTGAACATCCATTAGTTACAGTAAAAGCAATGGTGTTGACAGAGAAAGATGTCCAGGTTAATTTGGTTGCTCACTTTTAACCCCGTGTAAGCTATTTTAACATCGAATAAAATAGCTCACACAGAGGGATTTCCAAACTTTCCGGTTCGCAGCATCCTTTGAAGAATTACAGGTTTCTCATGGAACCGTAGTCTCGATCTAGTACATAGTGAATATTGATCCTGTGGATATTTCGCGGCACCCCTCGCCTCTCCTTGCGGCAACTAGTGTGCCGCGGCATCCACTTTGGGAACCCCTTGCTTACAACATTATGTGATTCAGTCAAATTAAAGGTGTTGCTTTAAAATTCAAGTTCTTTATTTTTTATGGACGCAATTGCGAAAAATTTTTAACTATTGAAGCTATTTACACTAATTGTGAGCAAACAGCAAAAAATTTCTCACTTAACTGAGAGAATATTTTATAAGTTGTCTTCATTCACATTCTTATGGGCATTGAATTTTCATCTTCAGATTTTATGAAAAGCTGTTTTCCTAATTGTTTTCATTTTTCTTTCTTTCTCTACAAAACAACAATGCGCAAAAATATCAGTTCAATTTAAATTGCAAGTAAATACCGAAAGTCAGGCTACGACATCCAGATACTGCAGTTTCCTCTTTGTTTTTGGCTCATCAGTCTGAAATAGCCATAATCGAGATAGAGACATATGAGGTAGTGAGAAGCAAAGGGATGCAAGTGGCAAAATTAAAAATTTGGAGACAACCAGTACAAATGGTAGGTGAACCCCTCCTCTGTCTTAGGGCAAGAGATAGTACTAGTAGCCCTGGTAGGTGCTGCTGTATAGCATGATTTAGAAAAAAATTTAAAGTCTACCTAGGACGTAATCTTTATACGCGTTTTACTCAAAACTTAGAAATGTTCATTTGCATCCCTTTGCTTCTCACTACCTCATATGTCCTCTCGGTGAATCTGAGATAATACATTTGTTAACTTATGGCTATTCTAGACTAATGAACTCAAAACAAGAGAGAAACTGCAGTCTCTGATTGTCATAACCGGGCAGTCAGCATTTGCCTGTAGTTCTAGTCCCGGCTTAGGACGATAACTTACAACTTGAAATAACACTTGATCAGGTTGCTAAAAGAAGTAATGCAAGGTAGAAACACACTTTGCTTTATTGAGCAAGCAAACCTAATTACATTTGAATAAGTACTGAAAATGTGGGGCTCACCTCGAACATAAAAGTGTCTACTTCTTCCCGAATGTCTCCTTCTGTCAAATGCTCTCCATCAATATGCAGATCCAGTAACAGATCCATAAATGTTTTCCTTTCCTTTGTGTAAAATTCCTCATCATTTTCTTTGTCCTTTAATTGATGCTGTTTTTTCCTTAGAAGTTTTTCTTTCTTCTCTTTTATTACCTGTGACAAAAATTAAGACTATACAGTGTGAATTTGATCTAATCTGCCGAAAAAAAGTGATTGTTATAAGAGCCCAAGTGGAGCGTAGAACCGCCCATTATCGTCTAATTCGTAACCTGATTCGAGTTATGGTGGATAGAAACCAAATGAGTCAATAAGCAAATTCCTGAGATTAAGACCTATTTATGAAATTCCTGGGAAATCTACATGCAAAATAAGTACATATTTGAAAAAAAAAATAATAAAATAAAATAAAACAGACAAAATTCTATAAAGTGAAAAAAAAAATCATCAAGATAGTTGCATTTTTCAGCGAGTTACAAGCTTTGAAACATCTGAAATGCTAAAAATTGAATATTACACCGAACTGTGTAAACGGCATTTTCAAAAGCAATCGTTTGGGCAACAACCACTGAAATTTACTGAAAACTAGTCCACCTCACTATCTTTCAAATGATATCACAGTAAATCACATTGGGTTTCAAGTTCGGCAGAAATTAACCCTTTCGTTTAGAAGACTAAAATCAGCGTGTGTCAAAAAAGAAACTAGTAAACGTGTCACAGCCCTTTAAGTACAAAATTCCTCTGCAAATTTTTCCTTCAGTTTTGAATATATATATATATATATATATATATATATATATATATATATATATATATATATATATATATATATAATGATAAGATGAATATGTTTTCTCTCCTTGCTGTTTGTCAAAGGATGGTCAGACGTAGGGGAGACTCACTCAGCTCTCTTGGATTCTGGTTGTATTTTTTCAGTTTTCGTTTAATATCGCAGAAACTATTTTTTGAGGGGTAAAACAATTTATAATGAATTAAAGAGCACAAAATTACCTTTAAAAAGGTACTTTTATTTTTATTGTAACTGTTATAGGTGCAGAGATATTTAATTTCAAAGTTCACGAATGTTGATCCAGAGCCTTTCGCAGACCAGAAAATCAAGAAAAGTGGGGAAAATAATAACTTTTCCAAAAAATCACCTGACTTTGAAATTCAATCTCTCCGCTCTTCTTATAGCTATACAATAAAAATAACAATGCATTTTTTAAAGGTAATTTTATGTCCTTTAATTCATCCATAAATTGTTTTAACGTATCACAGACATTTCGAGTCACCCTTTGCCTCGCCCTGTGCCATCCTAAGGTGACACAAAACAACTTTGGGAACACCTGTATTGTACCCTAGAAGAAGAGTAGAAATTATTAGCAGTGACTATAAATGCTTACAGTTTGAGTGAAATTGTGCAATATTTTGATATCCTTAGCAAAACCTCTGCCTTTCCTCGTCAGACGAAATAAGAAATCTGTCCACAGCCAAGGTTGAACGATTCTTTGATTAAATAAGTGACCTAAACTAAATAAACACAGTATTTGAATGACATGTCAGAATGTGTGTGTATTACACACACACACACACATTATGTATATATATATATATATATATATATATATATATATATATATATATATATATCCTATCTATACATAATAAAAATATATGATCCATTTTCACAAACAATTTTTGAAGTGCTTGAAATATCTCGATGTTAATTTTACTGGCTTAAGAATAACTAACTTAAAGAACATATCTATCTCTCGGAAGATTTACTATCCTCAGAAGAATTAATAAATATAATACAGGTAATAACAATTTCAAAACTTATGCAGGCTTCTGCATATAAACCTCCCGTATTTGGAGAGGGCGTTGTGCGAGTTGTGGTGAGAATAGGTTGGTGGAAGTGGTATCGAAATAGCATTATAAATGCCACTTCCAGTATTAGAAATGGTATGACGCGGTGAACGTCGATGTGTTGTGGAGAAGTATATTCATAAAGGCGGCTTTTTAAATTGCTACTCAGCCATAATTTCGCACAGTGCATCGCAAGTTATACATCACTTGTGTAAGGTTACACCACAGTTGTCTGAAAGATTACAGAGAAATTGTTGGAAAGGTTACACTTTAGCAAAAATTAAGCTGCCATCTGACTTTCTTGGATATTTACTCATTTTAATGTGTAAGTTGACTTATACTTTAAGTTAACTATTCGGTGTTTTAAATTATTCAAACATATTAAATGATCAAATAATAATTTCTATATGCTCTAAATTGAAAGTATAAAAAAAACTAGTAAGTTTCAATACTTGAAATTTCATCATAACAGTATTTAAGAAAAAGCAATTTCATGCTAGAGACTCCTTGTTTTTTTGTCTTCTTTACAGCTTTTGCTTTCAATCATTCGTTTATTCAATATTTATCAAGTTTATGCCTTTTCACAACCAATATACACCAATTAACTTCACGCCAATTCGAACGTAATCTTTAAGTTAAGACATTTATATAGCACTAAGAGTGGAAATAACACCGAGGACCCCTGAGTGAGATCGAACCCGCAACGGTAGTCTCACAGACAGCACTTACCGCTCGCACACGAAGCCCCTTGTTCGTTTCGCTAATTAGAATTCAAGAGCACTGCGTCGATGCTGATCTTGACGCACGCGCTTTTAATTCTATCTCAGTTTTTAAATCTTAATTTGACTTTGTAATTATTCACTCTTAGCAAGTTTTCAACTTTTTCCAGTTTTGGAAAACTTTATTGATTGTATTTAAAATGTTTGTCATGTGAAATTTATATCAATACTTTCTTCAATTTATAATTCAAAAATATGTAATCATTTATGTTCAAAATGTTTCTGCAATGATGTTTTCAAAATTTAAAATAAACGTTAGTTACTCCACATCTCCCACCTAAACGGAGAAAGTCTTCAAACCATTCGGGGAAGAGGTGGAAGAGTCTCTCTCTTGATTTTTAAAGTAGTTTTGACAACAGGTGGGACTTTACACAAACCATAGTGCAGGGTTCTTCCCACAATTTGAGTTTAAAAAAAAAATGATGCAACGTTACACCCATTAATCCTGATAATCTTACGCAAATGTTTTAAAGTAAATCTAACGCACATTAAAACTCACAAAGGTTTAGATTTCAAGAGCTCGAGTAACGTTTTACTACATATTTTATAAGGAGAAAATCTTAGGATATCAAAAATTTATTACATTTGGGGTAAAATTATGCGATGATATCTTACTTGTGAATTGCCTGCACATATTCCGAATTGCTGCCACCTTGAGCACCAATATGAACACCCATCACTGTTTCTGAAAATGAAATGCAAAAATTGACAAAAGACAATTCTAACTCCCACATTTACTTTTTATATTTGGGGGACATCATCTACTATTGGGTCACAAGTAATATTTAAGTCAGCTTTGGCTTCCTTTCAACATTGTAACAGACAGATTAAATATGATAGCCTAGAGCAGTGGTTCTCAACCGATGGTCGGAAGAGCTGGTATCGGTTCGCATTTTTTTTTTCTTTTTATCGATCCTTATTGGTTTTTGCTAGTCTTCGTTAAAAAAAAAAGAAGCTTACTCAAACAATAATAATTAAAAAAAGTAATAATATCTTATACGATTCTTTACATGAATTTTGTGATGTATTTCTATGATTTTTCTCAAATATTTATTTCCTTATGCATACATAATTAATTATAACAATAATTACTTATCACTACCCTTAAACATTTTGTGACAGTTCCTTTATGCTTGTTATTTTTATTTTTTAATTGTTATTATTACTTCATTAAAACCGAGTTGATGTGTACATCACATGACTTCTTTTTACACCAATTTAAAGGAATTTCCCCATTATTGGCAATTTTAATGTGATTCAATAGTTAATTCTCCAAATATCACCAACAATGGCCAAATTGAAACCAAAATTTAAAAAAAAAAGTTCCCAAGTTGGCGAGAAAACTTGGCGATCAAAAGGTTGGCGATATATTGCCGAGTGTTTGATAAATTATAACACCACTTGAGTTTGCATTGAAATTGACACTGATCCCCCCCCCCCCAAAAAAAGGTGTAAAAGATCCCCTTTGGAACATCCGAATGCAACCAAAAAGAGAGGTGCACAACTAGATCCCACTAAGAGTCTACGTACAAAATATCAACTTTCTAGGACATACCGTTCATGAGTTATGCGACATACATCCGCACATCTGCACATACGCACATACATACATACGTACATACGGACGTCACGAGAAAAGTCGTGTAATTAACTCTGGGAATGTCAAAAGGGATATTTCGGGTGTCCATACGTTCTTAGGCACTTATCCGCAAGTGGTCGGATTGAAAAAAAAATCAACATTAATTCGGGGTGAGCAAAATGAAAAGTAAGACCAAATTTTGAGGGAAAATTTTTTTGCGATTACAATACTTTCTTTTTTGTAAAAGGAAGTTAAAAATACTGGTCTGCGAAATTTTTTCTTACCTTTCTAGCGGTCCCCGTGTTTTTTTTTTTTTTTTTTTGTAAAAAAAAAAAAAAAAAAAAAAAATAAAAGATAAAAGAAAATAAAATCCCTCACCGGGCCGGAATTCTTTTCAAAAGATTTTGCCGGTCTGTAGATCAAAATTAGTTGAAAAATGTTATTCTAGAGCAGTAATCGGCAACTGGAGGAACCACGGTCCAGGTTAGGACCGCAGAAGATCAAAAACTGGATCACCAAAAATGTTTTGAAAGTCATAATTACTGAAATAAATTATTAAAAAACCTTTTATGGAGGCATTAATACCTTTAGGGTTATTTCGATACATTTTAGTTATGTTTATTAATAAGTCTTACTACTAATTACTAGAAGTTAACATTTTGTCTTCACAGTATTTTTTTCAGTTTGATACATTCAAATAAATGATTTCTTTATTATAATAGGAGCTGTGGCTATTTGTTGTGTTTCTCTGAACAATATCTTTCATCCTATTTCTGAATTTTCTTCTGTTTAAAAACTAACTTTATGGTGCCACACACTGTGCATACACGTATATTTCTTTCATACATTTATGTTAGAATTTCCTTCTTACTTTATCAAAAAAGTCCTTTAAAAAAGAATGTAAGTAAATCGTAACTTCTAACAAACATGCATGAGGAGACGTACAATTTTGTTTTTAGTAAATCCATAGTCAATTCAAGATTTTGGATATCGGACGAATGGTGTGCAGAAAATGCAATCAGGATGCTTCCGTTTAAATGGGTGCTAAGTAGTTATGGGTTGAAGCAAATACTGAAAAATCGTCTTTTTAATCGCGGGTTCTTTATTGCTGCAGTATTGACGTTTAAATGCATCATTTTCTACTACAATATTAAATTCAAATTTGTACGTTTTAGAAATTTATTTTAACAAAGAAAACATAATGGTCACGTACCACAAACAGCATCTAAGGTGCAAAGAACAATTAAGGGTGTGATGTCGACATATTCCTGCTTTGCCATGCTGTGCAATTTCTTAACCAAAACCATTGACTGATCATGGAAAACAGGCAAAAAGTTCTCAAGAATTCGAAAATGGAAGGATGGAGTAAGAAGTTTTCTTCTTGATTTCCATTTGGCGTCAGTGCTGCAAAAAGTTACTTAAAGCTGTGAATCGTAGAATAAGTAGCGATACGTCCGCCATTTTGGAGCTACACGGGCGCTTTTATCCTATCTCTGCTATAATGAAGTATCGTGTTTTGCCTCTTAATTGTGGTGCTTCTTGAATGTGGATTAACATGGAGTCAATATAAAACCACAATCAAGAAACAAAACACACTACTTCAGCATAGAAGACATAGGAAGAAAGCATAGTTTAGATCCAAGATGGCGGACATGTCGCTTCTTTTTCAATGATTCGTGTTACGGACAGATAACACAGAAAAAAAAAACATGCTTTTTCTCTTTGGTGTCCAGAGGTTAAGAACTGATTCTACCCATATTTGGAATACTGAATCGAAGTATGAAATTTGTTTTTCTCTATTAGCTCTACATTTTTAGATCAGTGCTGTTGTAATTCCCAAAATGCGCAGTTTTAACCAGTGGCGGATTGGTTGAAAAAATCGGCCCTGGCATTAGGAGATGTAGCGGCCCCTTAGATCTTATAGATATTAAATTTTACCTAACGATTGGGATATCACTTAAATATGAGGAAATCATTCTTAACAAGTAAATATGTTTTATTTAAACAAAATTTAACAGATAGGAACACTTCTGCGCTTTCATGGTGAACAAATTGATACAGTATTAGCTGAACAATATTTTCGGGGAAAATTGTGATTGTAATTGTCCATTTAAGTATTTTCATAATGCCCGGAACTTGATTGAATATTTCCGCACTGCTTGGCTAGTATGTCCTTTTCTTGGCAGTCATAATTAGTAACTTAATTGCCCTGTTTTATGAAACTGATCTAGCGATGTTCATAGGTGAAAGACTATGGCCGTCTTAGAACGTGACGATGGTCACTCGACACAAACATACATAACTGGGCTCTGTCATAAACATTCCCTTTTTATACTGCCATAACATGACGACCCTCAGACTCGATGCGAGGTCAAAAACCTGGTGGGAGAGGTCGGGTACGAGTTTGGCAGCCCTTTAATTTTTTTTCAAACGCATGTATCAATACAAAGACAGAGAGTGGACTTAGCTTTCTGGCTTCTGGGAGTCATTTAATTATTTGCAATAGAAACTTAATGGAAAGATTAACATTAAATCTGAAATAAGGGGGTCCGTTTTTTTTTTCGAAAATTTTCGAAACTGTAGTCTTAAAAACTCAATTTTAGATGACATTTGGTGATGTTAGGGGAGCGTAAGTTCAGGTTTTCTCCTGCTGGAATTTTTCGGAAGTAGAAATCCAAAAACAGAATTTTAAATTATATTCGAGTATATGGTATGAAGAGCGGTTCCGGGGACTCTCCTCTGAAATTTTAAAAAAAATATTAGCTCTGAAAATGCAGTTTTAGAAGATCTTTGGTGATTTTAAGTCGATATAGATTCTGACGCCATTCACCAGAAAATTTTCAAATTGAAGTCTTTAAAGCCTTTTTGGTAAAGACTAGAGCACCGGCAGTTACTCGAAAGTTAAGTTCCAGAAACGAAATTTTTGCTGACCCTCAGTGATGTTATGAAAAGGAAATTTCAGGAGGCTCACCCCGGGAAATTTTCGAAATTGAAGCACTAAAAACGAGTTTGAAAACGTTCTTCATTGATGATGATGCCGAGAGAGAAAGGAGGAGAAGGGGCACTTTCCCAGAAAATTTTTGATACTGTTAATTTAAAACACAGTTTTAGACCATCTTTGGGAATGTTAAAAAAATGGGAGAGGTTCGAGTACTTTAATCCAACAACTTTTCGAAACTGGAATTCCATGTTATGGCTGGAGTGGATTCGGATGTTCTCTTATGAAGTTATTCAAAATTAAAACCCCAAAATTTAAATTTTACACGATCTTCGATGATATTAGGAGGGGGAGATTCTGGGGACCACCGGAATTCTTTCGACATTGGTTTTAATCAACTTATATTCTGTTTAAACTGAGGGGCCCGAAACCGTGAGTTTTTACAGCGTACAGAATACTTTGTTTCGTCAAAAAATGTTTGAAACTCACATTTCGGCGGCCTTTAGGCTTTGATTTGACAATCTTAATAATGTAGTCTTTCATGCTCCACAATGGTATTTTAAGTTTGCATTTTTTTAAAAAATAATTTTACGGAAAAAAATATTTTGTCACTTTTATTCCAATTGTTATAAATAGGGTCGCCGAGAGCAAAAGCATATCCAGGAAAAAAATGACATAGGTCAATTTTTTCACAGGCCCCCTTCTACACCTTTCACCATTAGGATATTTTACTCTCTACACGAGTTGAATTCCGAGCCGGGCCTCTATTCTCCAACTAAGCTGACATGACTTCACGTCGGCCCTTATTGTAAGTTGCATTTTATAGCAATTGTGAATTGTCATTTATAAATAAAAGCGTCAAAGAGACTAAAAGTATTTTAACTTTTTACGACCGCTAAGGTTTCTCTGTTTTTTATTTATTTATTTTTTTTTTAAATTTCTTCATTTATTTTTTTATTATACCACTAAAAATATATTGGCAGCCCCAGGGCCCGAATAACTAAAAGTAAAGCCCTAGACCCACATCAATTTGGAGGCCCCCCGAAGACTATGCAGTGTTAGATTTACATTTTTAAAGCACAAATGCACTTTTGGAGGCCTCTTTGTCTAATCACACAACTATGTATAAATCACTTATGTGCATTTATGAATACCCTTTGGGCGCCCTCATAATCGTGACCAAGTAAATTCGTTACTGGCAGAATGATTAAAAATTCCCCTTTAAAGAAGTTTTTTTCTAATTAATAAGTCATATTTTTATTTTTTAAAAAAATACATGTATTTTTCGTATCGTTGCAATACTATGCATAATTCTTTTAAAAAGTTGGGGCCTCTTAGGAACATGAGGCCCTGTGTGGTAATCAGACCCTGGGTAGCCCCATTTCAGAACTCCCCCCCCCCTTCTTGGTGACGGCCCTGCCTCCCTCCACCCGCAAGCTTTAGCCCATGCGTAAAGAGGAGCTGAGGTTGTGTTTTGCGAATTTGCGTTATTCTAAACACATGCACGCAAAATTTACATTTTGCTGTTAGTAGACAGGCCCGAAAGACTTTGCTGTAAGTTGATCGGCCCGAAGCATGACCGGCCCACCGGGCAAATGCCCGGTTACCCGCCGGCTGTATCCGCCACTGGTTTTAACTTCATTTTGTGCAATTTTAAAGCATGTATAGGCTTCTGAAACAAGAATTGCTTCTGGCATATTTGTCTTATTGTCAATCTACAGTGAGTTTACATAAAGGAAAATTCACTAGATAGTGTAAGAATCTGGCAAGTTTAGTAACAACGCTTCAACATGTTAAAGACAACTTGTGTGTTCTTGTCTTGCATATGTTCGCTTCATGCGATGTATGACAAATTGAATCTTAGTACATAATATTTTCAGGACCCAACCAGTCCTGATACGGGAGGACTCTAGATTTCGAGACCCTCTGTAGTGAAACCCTGTAAACAACTATTCACTAAGAAACAAGAGTGACGATTGCCGGGTATGTTGAGGTGTTCAACCATTCGTTCAAAATATTTGTTAGGACTCGAGACATCCAACACCTTACTAACACACAAGAAAATGTAAATAAATAAAGGATAAAACCTATTAATTTTCTTTCATTTTCTTAAATAGTAGAATAGAGTAATTTTAGTCATTTTGGGGCTATTAAAATTGGAGGCCAGAGGTCATCGCCTCTGGCCTCCTATAGGTAATCAGGCTCTGAATATTTGTATAGTGTAATATTAACAAAAATTCCATGTTTTATGCTGTGTTTATTCTATGGATTTAGCATTAACTCGTATCATGTGTATTTCACTAAAATGTTATAGAAATTTGAGCTTCTAGGCAAAAACTAATGTCATATTTTACATCAGGCACAGAAATCATACGAAAGCAGTTTCCAGTTATACGATACCAAAGTGACTATTCCACTGTGTAGTCTACTTAGAGCTACATGAGGCAGTGAGAAGCAAAGTGATTTTAGTGCCAAAATTAAAAATTTGGACATAAGTAGTACAAGTGCAAGGTAAACTTTTCCTCTGTTTTTAGGCAAGAGATAGTACTGTAGCCCAATGTTGCTATACAACATGATTTAGAAAAACTTTTCAATGAAAACTCAACAAGGACCAGAACCTGTTTTACTCAAAACTTGAAATTGTCCACTTACTTCCCTTTGCTTCTCACTGCCTTATGTGTTCTATGAAAATTGCGTGCACGTTTTTTCGAAGTAAAATTGGACTCCTTCTTTAGTGCGTAATAAATGGATTGATGTGAGCAAAAAAAATACTGCGTTTAGAAAAAAGTAGTATGATACTGATTTTCGCTTGAAGTAACAGAGCTACTCGATTAAACGAAGTGCCAGCTGACACGAGATTTGCATTGGAGTTGGGGCTTTTGAGAAAAATGCATATTTTCCACTTTGATCAATGTTTCGTCTTCGGTGGCAATGTCGAAATGAGATTTAAATTGAATTTTCCTTTTACTAAAATAAATTCTAGTAAAAAAATGGGATTCATATAATTGCTTAAGCTTTTTGATACACGGTATTGGGTTACAAGTGAGGCATTTTTCATGGTTCAATTAAAAATATCTCTCTTTTGTTTTGCCGTTGCTCGAAATCTCCTGCTTTAGTTGCACATGAGTTTGGTTCAGTGTTTTTGAGAAGCGGGCCGTGGTGGTCTGACCGGTAAGGCATTGGACTTGTGACCGGAGGGTCCTGGGCTCGATCCTATTCAGTCGAAGTTCCACCGTCTTCATTAATGGTGATTGGAGGATATTAAATATGCTAGTGGTCACAAAGTCCTTCAAGTGAAACGATACCTCTGGGGGTACTGGACCAAGGATTGCTCGGGTTTTGGTCTGGATCAAAAAAATCAGTGCTGTCTTCAGGGTCCATTCAACTACTTAAACCACAAATAGTGGTAGGTACGAGGGACCCTGGAGCGAAAAGTAAAATGCATTTGCAAGAGGGCTGAGGTGGCCTGCTTGGTAAGGCATCGGACTTATAACCGGAGAATTTTGGGTTCGATCCTAGCCAGTCGAAGATTCGAACTAATTAGAACTAGATTAGAACCAATAGTGAAGAAGTCTTCACTATTGGTGACTGGGGGACGTTAAATATGCTTGTGGTCACGAAGTCCTTCAAGTGAAACTATACCTCTGAGGGGTGCTAGACAAAGGATTGCTCGGTTTCTGATCTGGATCAAAAAAAAAAAAAAAATCAGAGCCGTCTTTAGGGTTCCATCCAACTGGTTAAATCACAAATAATGGTAGGTACAGGGCACCCTTTAGTGAAAAGTGAAACATTTTTGTAAGAAATGAATTTTAGGGACGCATTTCTATTTTAGTACGAAAACGAACATAAATAAGTACAAGAATTAGGGCTGTTACGATGTTAGAGGATCACCCCTTAAGTTCTGCGGAGGTCACCGCGACCTCCCCAAAATCTGAGTGACGATTCAGCATATTTGTAAATATGCTGTGATATTGCAATTGTTTTTTAGTTTCTTTCTTTTTCTCAATTCCAATTGTCTCTCCTCACTTGATGAATGTATTTGTGCAGGCTGATATTTTACCATTCGATAAAATTTGAACCACGCATTCAGAAAATCAGAATTTTCCCTCCCAAAAATTTTAGTTGGTCACAAGCCTCTGATAAAAATTTGGGGCGCGAAAGTAAAAGTGAGATTTCTTCTTGGGCCATTAGGCAGTTCCCACCTCTGATAGCGATAGCACTCTACTAAGTAATGTAATTCAGTTTGTAAAACAGACGAAACATAGATGGATGCAACGAAATTTTGCCTCAAACTCGAAATTTCTGACGGATAAACGTATAGTGTATTCTTTGGAAACCTATTTTCAAATTCTTTATACATATGAATCTCTTTCTTTCATTTTCTTGTTAAGAATAATAGCTAAATATATTAAACCTAGTTATTTTAATAAAAATAGTTGCATCTCACCTCGTCAGTAGTCCTCTCCCAAGCCACTGATGAAGAAAGTTGTACTCGAAAGACTTTTCCAAAGAATAGTTGCTGCTGAGAATAACCTGAACCAATTTAAAAATGTGTGGTTTATTGGAAATCGTACACAAAAGTTATAGGTTTGAATTTGACAAATAGGAAAACAGAGTAAGTGAAAATTGATTTTCATGGCGGGAGAATAAAAATGTACCATTAATTGTAATTCAGAACAACTTTCCAAGGTCGTATTCAGGATTAAAGTCTGTATTCAGAACTAAGACATAAATTACCAAAGATAAATTTTTTTAATTTCCAAATTATAGCTTTATATTGAACCTAATGAAGAATACATTTGGCCAAAAGACTAATACCTAAAATAATCTTGATAATCCCTGAAAGCGTTTTCATGGCTGCCAATTTCAAAAAAATGAATTGTCAAAATTTGTTCAGTTAAAAACAAACAAACGTGAGTGTAAAAAATACAAGATAAAATAGGTGATATATTAAAAGCTTTTTGCTTATACGTTAGAAATTCAAGAATAATAGCTAAAATAGTGTTCTTACTTCTAGAACTTCCGGTTTAAATACACTGACAATTGGTGTCATTCCAAACCAAAAAGCGTGCATTCCAGTCTTTTTGTAAACCAACGCAACTCCGATTATTCTTTCCATTATATCTAAATAAAGAAAAAGCAGGCAGAATGAGAAACTTGTAAAATTAAATTAAATTGTGAGTCCATTTCCTAGCAAAAATCACTAAGGAAACATTTTCTCCGATGGCCTTTATTAAAAGTAAAAAAAAAATTTAGCATACTTTTTAAAAATAAGCAGGGTAAACTTCCCTTCATTCAACCAAACGTAACAGATGCATATGATGATCATGTCGAACACTACAAACGGAACTAGTATCTAAAATGATACAAACTACTGGATGATATTCCAATGTTTTGAAGTACGCGAATTTCTTTAATTCCTGTTTCAAATTCCCAGTAACTGACAATATAACTAAATGTTGTGAGAAAAACGTTGGAGTTGCAAGGAACTTGTGTAAGTATTCCTTAGAGCACATCGTTTTAGGTAACATTCTCAAAAATAACGAATTCACTGATCGAGTAACGCTCTGATGTCATCAACGATGAAACTGGTGCCATAGCATGATAATTTGATAGCATTTTTAGGTAATGTTTGACATGCAGGGAAAGGCTTTATTTTGACAAGGCTGAACTGGATCCTGTAACTTAACTGTTTTACTGGTAAAACTGCAATTTTAGGAGAATGAAAAAACGAAAAAGGGGTCCACAAGTAACGCTATCTACTGGAGTTTAGGGTTAATCCACTGGAGTTAGGGTTAAAATATCATCTATCAAAATATCACCAAACAGGCAATCGTACAAATGTAGAAGCAATTTTTACTCGTTATACCTTGACGGGCGATTTTCTGGTTGTACAATAAAGACAAAATAATTTTGTTTTAAAAAAGCGAAAGGCCCAAGAAAATAGAAAATGTCATTCTAATATTTAATATCATTTCAGTGTAATGTGTTATGAAAGTTGGGGTTTTCGGCAATATCCTTTCGTTGAAGTCGAAAGATGAATTTGCAGTTAGTCGCTGTCTAAAATAATAATTAAGTTATCAAAAAGGTACTTACATACTCCTGGGTGATATTCCAACTTTTTGGCGTACAAGCTCAAAACCCATTTTAGATTTCCAAACAGAAAAAACGGTGGAGTTCCAGGGAACTTGCGCAATGGTGCCTGCTGGATACGGCGTTTAAGATACCATTGTATAATGACAACAAAAATAGACAATGTTAGCACCCAAATGACAGAAAATGTCATTGTGTTACTCAGCACTTTGGAATAGCTTTTATTTCAAAAGTACTAGGATTGGTCCGGTCATTCGTTAGCTTTTTTTTTTTTACCTCTGTGTTCAATAAACCCTGAAAAAAATATTTTAAGTTGTAAAAATACAATTTTTAAGATACATGATCAATAACTTATTTAGGAATAGTCAAAAAATGAAAGTTTTTATAAGAGAATTAAAAACTGTTTAGAAGCTAACAGAGGGAGTTCTTCACCGTTGCATAAAATGGTTCATGATAACTGCAACGGACGGGTGAGCAAGTAGAATAAGAAGAAAGCGATATTACGGTAAAACCTTATTACAAAATGGATACCAATACAACTAAATTTCCGCTTCAACGAAATTAAGTTTTAGTCCCAATGTAATTGCTGATGCTTTGCTTGAATTCCATGACAATGAATTTCTCGTTACAGCGAACAAAATTTATGGTCCTTTTAAGTTCGTTGCGACGATATTTCACTGTATATGCTCTCTATGTGTCTCTTTTTGTGTATATTCAATTTTATTTGTTTATGGCATATACCCCAAAAAGAAAATCATGAATCTTTCATTTTATTTAATGACTAGTGGTACCCGCACGGCTTCGCCCGTAATAGCAAATTAAAAGGTCTTTTGGTTCGCCTGTATATTTACAAATGATGTGTAGTGAATTTTCTCGCCAATTGGCTTGTTCCCACGTTACGGTTCCACGTTATGATAATTTCGTAATTTATTCGTTCATCTTATGATATTTTTTTTTCTTAAAATTGGAATAGAAAAAGAACAAAATCGAATTTTCGAAAAATCGCTTCAAGGTGCACACCCCCATGCTACATACTAACTTTGTGCCAAATTTCATGAAAATCGGCCGAACGGTCTAGGCGCTATGCGCGTCACAGACATCCTACAGACATCCTACAGATTTCCTACAGACATCCAGACATCCAGACATCCTCCGGACAGAGAGACTTTCAGCTTTATTATTAGTAAAGATAAAGCCTACTCTGTTTGCCACTAACCAGCTGTATGCTGGGTCTTTAACTCTCATTTTATCACTTTTGGTGATTTTTTTTTCAACAGAAAAGTTATTGATACAAACAAGATTTTTTTGTCATAGGACTACTGTATATTTGTCCCTTTATAGTCTTGCTGACATTGCTAATTTAAAGTATTTTATTAAAAAAAAAATCCGTTGGCCCATCAATAAGAAAACTAATTTTTAATTTAGTGTGATTCTTATACCCGTAGTCATATAATTTTAAATATGCTAAGCGAGTATACCATTCATATTTTTGTACAGCAATAAACATCGCAAACCTATTAACACGATTAGAGAATAAGTGTTAAAATTAAGTAAATACTGCTTTTAAGCATAAAATAATGATCCAGACTTACTCAATTTTCTTACAATGGAAGCAAAATGTCCACGGTTGTTGGAGAAATACTCCTGAATTAAAGAAATTCATCTCATAAAATGTTACGTGATTCGCTCAAACATTTTTCATGGCAAAACACAAAACAATAGCATAATATTGGGAGTAAAGAGAAATTTGAATATTGAGTAAAATATGTAATTTTATTTTCACACATCCACAAATATTTGATTGGAGATTCTTTGAAGAGTAGATAAATTTAGTTAAATTCGTACCAAGTCAATAATATTGTATGACGCATCCCTCTCTCTCCTATAGATGGCAGTGAATGATTCTCTTTCCCTCTTCAGCAGAACTTGTTATCTTATCAAAATATGAGATCGAAATGTAGATATGCATAGATGTACTCTAACTTAAGTTGTTTTGTTGCATTTTTCGTAAACATTTATTTATCATTTTCAGACTATTTTCAAAAGGAAAATATTAACTGTAGCTGTATTTGAATATCGTGATTTTAGGGATTTAATGTTTGACGCACTGACATTGAAAAAGATGCCAATCCAAATAAAATTTTAAAACTTTTTTGACTAATAAAAATTAATATGATAATCTCACTAATAATTTAATAGTGTATATAAATATCTGTAAGTGTTTTCAGTTTCTTAAAATAAATGATTGCTTAGCATGAATACTGTGTGATTCTACAGTAGAATTTGATTTCTCTAACATAAAGCTTTTTCAATGTCATCGCTTTATTTAAGGTATCCGACTGCATCAAAATCGGCATTTTCGATGAAATTTTTGAAAAAGATTTATGATTCCGTTTTGAAGTCTGATTCATTGGCTTTGTAAAACTATTACTTTTTACTACATGTGAATTACAACTAGAGTTTCAGCTAAATTATTAGAGTCGTAATCAAAACGTTAGACCGGAAGATGCATTTATAAATGCGTTTTCTGAAGAATGATATTTTTGAAGAAAACTGCGTACTGTAACAATGATACAGCAAAAAGTTATTCAAATATTGATGTAAAATTTTCTGAGATAGTTTTTTGCAATATGCTTGCTTTTTTCCTCAAAAAATTAAACTGAATTTTAGAAATAAGTAATATTTTTATGTGCAGAAGTTTAAACTAAGACATTTTTTTTTAAAGCAACTTTGTTCAGCTGCATTTCAAAACTATTTTGAAAAACAAGTAATCTTTTGCAGCAAAACACACATAAGTGTCATAAAAATGTGTTCTTACGATGCTTTATGTATGATCAGAACCTAATTTGGTCCGTAGCTGTTAGCGCAAGACATATAAAAACTATTTTTCTTCAAATTTGTCCAATTTTTTTTAAACATAACATTTTAAAAGCTTGCTTTTACATTTTTAATAGTTTTAAAAAAATATGCAGCTGAAAAAAGAGCATTAAAAATATCCATTTTTTTTAAATGCCTTCGAACACAATCGGATACTTTGACAGAACCAGCTGAATCCCATTTTTCTATTCTTTGATCAACAGGTTTTTTTTAACCTAATATTTCTTGAAAAGTAAGAGAAAAAATATAGAACAAATAAAAACATGAAAGAATCTGCGAATCCCTAAAAAGTACGGCTAAAGATAAAAGGTAATCAAATTTAATTGATTAAAATTGAAGAAAAAAAAAGGAAAAGAATTCAAGTTTCTCTGCGATGTGAAAAAAGTATCCCAAGGGAATAAAATATACAAGAAGTAAGGAAGAAAGTAAGTAAATAAGGAAGTATACAAGGGTTTCGTTAGATCCAAAACAAATTTTCTTGTACGGGAGATTTTATTGTATATTTTGTTTAGACAACTCAGATTCATGTTTTATTCTTCATTGAAACAATTTTGAAGAAATAAAAATATATAACAGCAAATTATGTAGCGTAAAAATACAATTCTAAAAACCAGTTGAGTGTAAAAACAGCGTAAGTCCAAGTTACATTTTAAATTTTCCTGAGACCAAATTTAAGAGAAAAAAATTAAGAGAAACACAACAACAAAATTTTTGCACGACAGCAACACAAGTGCAGGTTATGAAAGAGGGAAAAAAATGTTTTGAAAGCTTAAAATGTTGTGTAGCGTTTTCCTCTCCCCTGTAAAATTTTAAATTCTTGACTTACCTAGTTTTTTCACTCACCGATTCAATTGTGTTTGAGAAAAAAGAAACAGGTAACGACGAAAAAGGAGATTTTAAGTTTTTTTTTTGCAACTGAAAAAAAAAATCGTTTTTCTCAACTGGTCTACACCGTACAATTCGTCATGACGTGCAGCGATTCTTCATTTGCGCATGTCTATAATTTCATCTTTTTGGCATACGCCTCTTGACACACATTCCTTTGTCCACACGGCCGTTTCCGTAACTTCAAAATTTCCTCAAAAATGTGATTCTTGTGAAAAATCAATCAGCTTCAAACAGAAACCGGCATCTTTATAAATAAGTTTACATGAAAAACTGATGCAGAAGTCAATGGAAAATTAGTTTCATCGGTTAATTTTAACAGATACGAATTAAGAACGTACCTCTTAAGACAAAAAAAAAAAAAAAAAAAAAAAAAAAAAAAAAAAAAAAACATGCTTCTTACAACCAAAACAGAGCTAATGACTGACTACAATTACCTAGAAGGGAGTTTAACACTGGATCATGTAAGGAGAAACACCTGCAATAAGTATCACTGTCATGAATCCCTTTCTCTTTCTCTTTCATATAAGGACATATTTCTGCGGTCCATGTATTTTTCTCTACTTTGCTGTGATTTTCGATATGGATTAAAAAAAAAAAAAAAGAAATATAATTATATCAGAGTTCCGAATTAGCTATCAAATTGATTCGTCCGTTCGTTTTTTTAAATATGACTTGCCATCGGTTTCCACAACGTACCGAATACTTTTGTGTGTTCTTCAAAAACTGTTTGAATCTTACATTTCGGCGGGTCTTTAGTTACACGTTTCCATCGGGCATCGGCCATTTGAAACAACAATAACACTACCCAACATCAAAAATACATCCGGCTGAAAAATAAATAGTTCCGAAGTATTTTGCCTCGCTAAAAACCAAAATCACTTTAAAAAGTTGAGATTAGCTCTAGTTTTCAAGATACTACAATGCTTAACTTCCACTAATGCTCTTTTTCTTCCCGACAGATAGACGCCCTTCCCATGGGATTGACTGTCTCTGGTTGGGATAGAAAATCTCACAACAGAATCCTCAAATGGACTTCAAGAAATTTTTATTCTGGGGAAAAAACACCCAAAATGAGCCTCTAGTTCATAGACTAATAATAAGAGTAGACCGAGCTATGGCAACCCTTTTGCTGCTCATAAACCAAACCATGTGACTGGTGGATATCCTAGCAACAGCGGGCGTTGATCGTAGCAGACGATCAACGCTCGAGAGAAATAAAATAAATAGAATTGATGGAACACGGAAGAATGATCTTTTATGGAGTCCGATTTGTAAATTTGTTATTCTAAGTTGTAAATATTTTTTTATACAGTGAGTTTTTCGTTTAGATAGTACTGTGCATTTTCTTTAGTCAATTTCAATAACTCTCTAAGCAATTAAAGATGTAAGCGCACAAAAAGAATCGGCAAACGGTAAGATTTTTACCTACAATTTCAATTTAAGATACCGATTAGTACATTTTTGCGTTAACGCAAAACGTTTACGCCATTACGTTTACGCCAACGCTGACGTAGCAGTTCCAAATGAAATAAAAGTTACTGAAAACTGTGATCAGAAACCAATTACTAATGTCAAAATAATGCATAACTAAAAGAAAAACAGTTCAATCTCTGCACCTAGAAAAAAATTATAATGAAAACACATTACGTCTTAAAATACATGTCGAGTGCCAGACTAGAGATAATGTTGCCATCTAGCAACCTTGCTGCCAAAGTTTTCGCCAAGCCTCCCACTAGTCACATGATGTATCCATGAACCAATTTTTTCATCAGCAAGTCTGGGAAAGCTCGGTCTACTCTTATTATTAGTCTATGCTCTAGTTAAATCCACTCATTTCTGCTTCTACTCATGTTCATTCTTCTGGAAATTTTGAACAACTTTATGAAAGCCGTTAACAAAGATGGTTTTCCATTATCTTAGAAGGAATTGTACAAAATATATTGAAGCTAAACTTAAGGGGGAATTTTTAACTGCCCTCCAAGCACGCACAATTATGAAGATCACTGTTTTTGATATAAAATTTAGGAGGGGAAGAGAAAAAAATCAGCAGAGAAGACGAGAGCTATAAAACAATTGGTCAAATAACTCCTACAGAGACTTTATGACGATTGATGCAGTGTCTGAAACTTCTGAACTCTGAAACTTCATTTCCTCCACTCCTCCAGGATATTTGCCATAAAAAATATGGAGCTGTGAGCGATGAGCACGGGAAAGGGTTTCACCAAAATATATATGCAATGGATCGCAGATACAGTAGTGGTAAAAAAAAATTGCATCACCCGCTCCGCAAAGAAGAGGAATATCGTCCCGACTGCATTCAAAACGCAGTCAAGCATCCCGTATCCCAGATAATTTGAGGATGTATTTCTGATCAAGGATTTGGTGGGCTTCATTTCGTTCAAGGAACAGTAAACGCTCAGGTGTATATTGGCATTTTGAAGGAGAAATTGCTTCCTACTATTCGTGATCACTTTACTTCAGTTCCAAACGTCATTTTCCAGGATGATTCTGCTCCGTGATATAGGACAAAACTGTTAAGTAACAATTTAAAACCTTTATCCTGCCATTAGACTTGAATTGACATGGGGTTAAGTAATTTTTTTTCTTTAAACTCACACGCAGGTTCAGAAATGGAAAAATGAGCATGGGGTCAGCAGTTTGCCTTGGCCCGGAAACAGATCCGATCTACGTAAACAATTATCGGATTCCTGCTGTTAAATGTTTATTTCATAAGTTTTGCAGAATTTCACATACATTCATCGTTAATCGATCGACAAAAACTTCTCACATAATCCCATTGTTGTGAAAATGCGAGGGTGATGCAATTTTTTTACCAGCACTGTATTAGGGCTATTAAGCTGATTTAATGCTTTGCCAAATCCTGCTGGACTATTAAAAGAAATGAACCTTCTTTGATGTGCACGAAGCTACCGAAAATAAAGCATTTACAGTAATAGGTTAAAAGCAACCTCTGCTTTCTGAAAAACAACAATTCTTTAACGAAACAAGACCTATTTAATTACATTTATTGCACAGGATATTTTTTTTCTTTATATTTACCTTGGAATCAATGAGAGATTGCTATACACCTTACTTCTGTGGGCTTTTCTGTTTCTTGAAAACGAGAGCTAATTAAAAAAAAAAAATCATTTACATATTCGTTTTTTTTCTGTCTAAAATTAGTAAGAATTGACTAATTAGAACCAGGATGCAGACAAAGGGTTCTTTTTTGTTGCTTAGTATAATCGGCCATCAGCTATATAAGCCGTCTTTGAACACTCGGCAAAAAATTACCATCGGTACCCTTTTATTCTATGCATATATGAACTGTTAACTCCCGAATATCCGCGTCCTTTCACACTAGATAAGAAAAAAATAATAATAATTCACAATGATTAGCTAAAAAATGGATAAATGCACACATTTTCCTTAACACTTTGTGGTCTATGCCCGAGCGTCATTCGGTTGCCGTTTTTGGTGATGTTAACTCCCGAGATTCTCTCGGGGTCCAATATAAACTCTCTTAGCGATAAAAGTGCGAGTTATATACGTTTCTAGCCTTTTTAGATATTATCTACGAACCTTTTACTTTCAGAAAAAAATTATAGATAGCACCACCAGGCAGAAATAACTACATGAAAAGTGATAGAATTGGAGTTTAAGTTCGAGTTCTTGCTTTGAAATGCACCATACAAAAGCAAATTTTATCAAATAAAGTTTATTTACAAATTAAACCTATTTTCAGATATTTGTTCAAGATTTAGGTACGTTTTTAATTCAGTCTGTGTTAACTTTTATGATTAAAAATGATGTTTTCCGATGCGGAACTTTTTTTTTAGTTTCAAACATGCTTTTTTTGATAATTTCTTACTAAAAATTGATTTTTATTTCATTCAAAAAGATCCTTTATTACGAAAAAAAAAACCATCTTAAAGTATGTAATACAAAAAAATTACCAAAATACACATCTTCCAAGTATTTTTTAAAAATAATGCAAAGCGCTAAAAAACCCCAGTCTGGAGGGAGATATGCGGTCGAAATAGCTCAGACCTGAAAGTGTTTCTTAATAAGTGCAAAATATATTATCAGACATTCCCTATTTATTTCTCCCTCATCCCATTCCAATGACATTAAACCTTCAAAGATCAAAGTCACCCAATTCTGACATGTTGAAACCTGATTTTTAGATCTACACTAGTAACTGCTTCAGATCCACAATACTTACTGATTTTTAGATCTACCGTACTTAGTGAAATCTATACCACTTAGCGCGTAAATGAGTGACCGATTTAATCTTGAAAAAATTATTCTCCTATCCCCTGCCTTTTCGGTGTAACCTAGTTTTATTTGTTATAGTTGATCTGTTGGCATGCTTTGCTCGCGTAAGTGTGTAATGTGTTTGCAATGATGAGCTATCCTATTTTAGTTTTCTCGTGCATTTTTTACATAGACTGTTATCGTTTTAGCTATAATTTGAATGTGTGAGAGTGTTATTGATCTTTTACAGCCATTGCATGTACACTAGCAACAATTTTTAATATCACATCTAATTTCACTATATCACATTTTATGCACAACTAGATGCGTTGCCCGGTCTACTTTGAAAACAAAAATTGTGTCAAGTGACGTATATTCAACAATCAGGCATAAATAAAAGAAAAAAAAACCCTCATGCAAAATTTTCCCTCCAAACAATGACGACAGATATTAAAATACTTTTAAGAAATCAAAATAAAATGAGAAAGATGGATTTAAAAAGCGTAACCATGGAAACACAAAATAAAATAAGCTTAAGAATTGAAAATGAGAAAGGTGGAAATGAACAATGGATTAAAAAAGCGTTACCGTAGAAACGTAAAATAAAATGGTTAAAAACTTGAATAGAGAACAGATTTTTGAACTTAATTTAATTCGCTTGTAGCTTTTTTTCTAATGAAGATAGAGAGTTAAGCTTTCCACCATAAGTCGAATTAGATCTGGAGTAAAAAAATCAGCTATTTCGAATGGTGTCAAAAAGAAAACCGTGGGACAATTCCTTCGCTTTTTATTGATAGATTTAATGAAGAAAGTAGTGCCTAAATTTCAGCAAAGCCTAAACAAGTTCGAGCTAAAAAAGCAAATTAATCCCGCCGTAAGTAATTTAGAGTATTGGAACAAAATGCGTAGAACGCGGGAAATTCTTCTCTTTTCAACGATATGTAATATTAGTATGTGCAAGTAATTTTTCACTCCCATATTCGGGAATTAACGTGAAAATTGGGCCTAAATTAGAATAAAAAAGAACTATTCATGGAATTTTTTTCGAATTGGCCTGCAAACCTTCTCAGAGCTTTAAGGAACAAATTGTGTAAATTTCAGTGAAATCGGCCGGGTAGTTCTCGAGTTTTGCGAGTTCAAACTCACAGACGCTTTTTGGAGACTTCATTTTATACTATGTTGGGGTGAGATACAATCATTTTTAAGTAGAAGACAATTTTCATCTTCTTTACCCCTCATTTTAGGGCCATTCCACGGAAAACGGTGACGCTTCATAAACAACCTTGTGCGAATGAATGGAATCAAGTTGGGAATTTTTAATTTTCGAATTTTTTAGGTTGTTCAAACTTTGTTTATAACAGCTGTTTAGCCTAGCACTTGATTAGTCACTATACCCTCACGTTTTTTTGGTCATAAATATTGTGTTTTGTTTAAGTGTTATAAATTTCTACATATTTTTGCTTATCTTTTTGTTAGCATGGATATTTCTCCACGGAAGAGGCAGACCATTATGACATTGAGTGAAAATCTGATTGCATAAAAAAAAAATGATTTGTGCTTTGTTAAAAACAATCAAGAATTCAAAGAAAAGCGCAAAACTCTAGTTGACTCTAATGCCCAGTAGAGTGAAAATGGTGCTGGACAAAAGAAGGGCGGGGAGGGGGTGGAATACGAAGTGGTGATTTTAAAATTTTACAATTAAATGATGTTAATAAATGTGATATTTTGTAAAAAAAAGTTGACTTGATTCCATTAATCCACACAAGGGTGTATGTTACTAAAAACTGCTTTAAAATATTAATGAACAAATTCTTTCTGCTTAACAAATTACAAACTTATGTGTGATATCTTAAGCAAAAAATTTGTCATTACCCTTTAAAATTATTACCTTTTCATGAAATAAATGAACCGTCACGTACGGGACTAAGGGTTGACTTTTTCATGAAATGGCCCTTTAAACCCTTTTTCTGGATTACCCGCAGTACCTGTGCCACTCAATTCCGCAATGAGTACAGCATCATCTCTAATAAAATTTAATCCATATAAATAAAATAAAGAATATATATGTGGTAATATATGTGCGTATGTTCCCTATACAAATGCACAGTTTACGTCGGATCTCGACCAAATTTGGCAGAGATGTACTTGGGCCCCCGAGAAGAAAAATAAGGGGGGGGGGGGGGGGTTCGAATGCCAAAAAATAACCGAATCATTCGAATTTTACTTTTAGGACCCGAAAATGGCGCTTTCTAAAATATGAGGGCGAAAATATGCTGGCGAAAATTAGAATAAAATATCCATCGAAACCCCTGATGAAAAGCATCAGATAATTTTTTTCCAATGTTCCAAAGTAATTAGAACGTGAATTATAGCTGTTTTCAACTAATTTCTTGCTAAAATGCGGTAAGCCTTCAATGAGAAATCCATTGTTAAGCAATGCTTTTGGGTCATTCCATGCGAAATGAGCAAATCAGCTGTGGCTGACATGTCACAGATTTCAATGAAAATTTTTATTTAGGTAATTCATGCATATCTATGAGGGAATGCAAAGTATGAAAGTTTAAAAACTGTTTGTTGCTTTGTTACTGGCATTAGAAGTTGATGCTTACGCTAAGCCTAAATTTTCAGAGTTCATGGCAGCCAGTTTGAGACTCAATAACTCCGTAAGTTATAAACGCACACTTAAAAAATAAATATTTTCACATTCTATAAACAAATTTCTATTAGGAAAGAGAAAAGTCAAATTTATTGAGAGCTTTTTTTTTGAATCTGGGACATTAACAAAGATTGAAAACTTGCCAATTTACTTCAGATTTCAAATCACTCTCTAGTTCTTTTAATGAAAACATAACAACAAAAATGATTCAGATTGAAAAACTATCTATAATTATCTGCTCTAATTTAATACTTATTTTTGAATTCCTTGATAATGAAATCGTACTTTAAAAAATAAAAAAATTCCGAAAGTTTCAGTTTTTCTTCTATTTCAGATGTGTGTTTGAACATAAGGGAATGCTCTTAATTTACTCAATTTTTTTTTACGTAAGATAGTGAAGTGTTTTTTATAAAATACTAAATTTTAATCATTGGAATCGGCGTATTTTTGTTACAAGAGTAACTTGAACTAAGGTAAAATTTTATTAGTTACTGCTATTTATTGTAAGCTCAGCAAGACTTAACCATTTATTTCGTTATTTTCTCAAAATTATGTATATGAAGTACTTGCTGAAATGTTTCTTTAATTATTGTGAAATTTATAATATTCCAGTATGCATAATTAAATATACTGTGTGATCGAAAGTAGAATTTTCTTCTCCACCTGTGCTATAGGAAAAAATACCTCTAAAGTTTCTAGAAAACCTATCTTGTCAGCATGACTAAAAGAACATACTGAGTTAAAAGATTAAGACAGAGGACCATCTCGTCTAATTCCCAATAGCATTTCAGATTGGGCTATGAGTTTGAGGAAATTTGTTTTATCCATGAATAAGTATATTTGACGAAATACACCCATAAATTTCAACCGTCCTGCTGTGACTTTTTTTTTAACGAAAGGATTCCTAAGGTAGCGAAACTCGTATATATGTTATAGCTTTTTTTTCCAGAATAAAAATTGTCAGTTAAACAACATCTGTCACAATGAATCTAATTTTCAATGGAATGCAGATGACTTTTCTTTCTACTATTAACGGCAAAAGTGCATATTATGGCATTCATGAAACTATCAAACTATTACCAGTCAGAATAAATTTGCATACGACATGCAATAATCCAGTAATAAACTGCAATATATTTTCTCCATCTCTCGGCTACAAGTTCAAATATTAGATATTTTTTTGTGTCATCAATAAAAATTACCAATCTTGAAAGTTAGGTTCAATAATAATTTAATGAAGTACTCATAGATATTTTGGAGTGATGAAATTATCATCGTTTCATCTCAATGAACAATTGAACACCTATAAATTCCTTGTTTCACATTTATCTCAGTCATCAATGAAAGGAGCATATGTT
Source organism: Uloborus diversus (assembly GCF_026930045.1). Taxonomy (NCBI): domain Eukaryota; kingdom Metazoa; phylum Arthropoda; class Arachnida; order Araneae; family Uloboridae; genus Uloborus; species Uloborus diversus. The sequence goes on from NC_072732.1 coordinate 46,044,461, forward strand.
TGAAGAAAAGGAGTTCAGAAATCAAGTTTAAACCCAATGTCAATAATTTCTTTTTTTCTTTTTTTTTGTTACACATATAGCAACTATTGCTAGGTAATGTTTTTCTGCACATTGATTTTATGCGTCTATATTTTTTCAGATAAGTTAGTGAATCCACAAGGACCGTCACTATAATACACATGGCCTATTAAAGATGATGCTTGTCTGGAAGTTTTTGAAATATATTAATGAAAAGTATTATTAATGTCTTCAACTGGATTTTCGTACAAAAAATGAGCCACAAATTTTTAGCTAGTTTGAAAGAATTTTTAGAGAGGAAAAAAAAAAACTTTTTTTTGTTGCATTTGTTGGATTTATTATTATAATTCCTTAAGATATAAATTTTATCAACTATTTTTTTTTTTATAAATTTCACATTATGCCAGTACATTTTTTTTAAAAAATCGAAATGAATGTATAATTGCTTTTGCATCATTTAATCATTTATCTAGTTCTTTGGATTTTCGTAATTTTACATAAAACACAGAGAAAATGCTACTGTTCCATTTTTTTTTAAGCTTAGAAATCAAAAACTAATTTCGAATTTCTTTAAGCAAGTAGCAGAAATACTGTTCTATATTTCTTCAAAATTTGAAAGTTGTCGAAAGTTTCCCTCATTTAAATTTTTGAGCCTATGTGAAGGGGAAAATCTCCATTTTACAAAATGTCACTCTGTTTTTAAAACACGGTTAAAAGTCAACTATATTAAATTTGAAAAAGTTGCTGAAAGCAGATGAATTGCACTACTCTACAGATTAAAACAATCAGTAGACCCTCGTTTTACGCGGGGGTTACGTTCCACGGAAATGCCGCGTAAATGGAAGCCGCGTAAATTGAGACCTAATAAAAGTGTTAAAATAGGGGTTCGGTTCCGTAGATAACAAAATACTTCATTATAGTGATGAATAATTGTATAATAAGTTTAATGTGTACTTATATCGACTTTTATGCACAATATGCATGAAGAATAAAAGTTAATTTCGTGTTCTGTTTATAAAGAGGAGCTGGCTATAATAGTCTTTTGGCAGTCAATAAGAGCTTTTCTCTCTGTCAATAAGAGTTCTGTAATGTCTTTGCAGAGCATTAACGCAGCTTGGATCACTGGCGTTATTTCCATGATAGAATCTTCCTTCACTAACAAATCAGAAATATTTCGTTTGTCTAGGAATGGCTCAAAATTTTCAATGTGAACGTTTTTGGTTGTACGTCACCGACGTCGGTATTTTCGTTAGTTTTGGCCTCCTTTGTCACCCCTAAAAGCTCTTCTTCCAGTAAGTTCTGAACTGTGTGAATTTAATAACTTTTCTTCTGGAAAGAGTTCAGGAACCAATCGCATAAAATGTCCCCTGTAGCCCAAGCTCGATTATTAGCGCGCCAAAATGCAGTTGATTACGCGTAATCTGCAATCTTTAGGAGTTTGGATTTTGAAAGGAGGGAAAATTTTATTTGTTTGCATTGCCACATCCGCGTAAAGCCGAAACTCATCCGCGTGAAATAAAATAAAGGTGTCAAATCTGAAACCGCGTATAATCGGAATCGCGTAAAATCAACTCTCGTAAAATGAGGGTCTATTGTATAACTTTTATGTTTACATTAAATAATTAGTAACTTACAAGTCTTCAAAAATTCTACATTTAGCATTTATGAGAATGCTGTTCAATTTGACCAATTTTCAATCGCATGTAACTGCTAAAATAAAAAATATTAAGCCAAAATATTTTAGATGTTTTTATATAATAGGCATAAAAGGAATCTCTCTGTATAGCAAATTTCATAAAAATCTGTTACTATGCGGCCACCACTTTTTTGTCATTTTTGCTTATTTCGTATGGAATGACCCTTTTATTTAAATTTGTAGCGCGAAGAAAATCATTGAGAAGAAGAATCTGTTTTTATCTTGTATTCTCGAATATGAACAAATAAAATTCTGGCTTTTATTTTGAGGCTTTTCCTGTAATCGGGAGATATAACATTTTTACATTTTTGATTATTTTTCAGCCATCTTTTGGGAAATTTTTCAGATTTTTTTTGGTTCAAGCCTGATGAACATGCGTCACTTGACATAACTTTTATTTTCGAGGTGGACCGTGCAAAGCCGGGCGATCTAGCTAGTTAAATTACAAAAATCGCCAAAATATAACTAAACTTTACCTGTATCCATGAATTCAGAAACTTCGCTGTACCTTTTTATCATGTCATTCATCTGAACAGGAAGACGACAGCGCGCAGGTGTATGTGACGATGTGAAAGCCTCCCGATCGTCAAGTTATTCCGCCTCTGTTTACACGATAAATGACGTGCCGGGTAAATTAAGAGCCTCTAAACACGCCGCGAAAGTTAATATTTAATGAATTAGACGTACAAATGTTTCTAAAAGTCAAATATAAAGCGATTAACTACTGTTGGTCACGGTAGTATTAACGACGTTCATTCATTAACTAGATAAGGGAAACTATTAATATTAAATGAATGAAAGTAGATAGCTATGCTAAAGGCAGGAGTTTTTATTTGAGTTTGTAAGTTCAGGAGTGTGTTCTGTTCGCTTTGAGTTTTGATACAAGTTAGAAAGTCTGCTATTCATTCCACATACTACTCTAACTAATCTAAATGCATGGATATGGGCTAGAGGGGAGGGGAGAAGATTCGTGGTTTGAAAAGGATAGTAAGTGGCTTTAATTATCAAAAAGATCATTATGTTTGTTGCCGCAATAAATATTTATCAGTAGTTCCTCCAGAACTCAACGTGCTTTTTTTTTCCTTTATTCCTACGTTTCTTAAATTTTTTTAATTGGTTGAATCTTTTTTAATGCCCATTTTTTTCGCGGAAACATTAGTTTTTTTCTTCACTAGTAGGGCAGTTCCACAGAAAAATGGTCATTTTGCCCTGCACGTGACAGTTTATAAATTTCATACAAAATTGTACTACTGTATAAAGAAATAATGAACAAAATTTTGTTGTTTTAAGTGATCACAAACAGGCAAAAGAGAACATACCCCAACCTAGTTCATGCAAAAAATACATATCCACCTAGTTCAAGCAAAGAAGAACACATCTAATATTTAAAGTTAAATAATTAGCACATTTCTATCAAAACATGATGTAAAATATTAACACTGACAAGGTACAAACTGAACAATATTTAAAACTTTTTGTTGGTGTAAAGTCCAAAGTTATATAAATACACCCAAACCTGTTTTTATGCAGTGGATAGGAACCGCATAAAAAATGTCTCGCATAGAAAATTTCCCAAAAAACTTTCAAAATTGTTAATCTTAAATCGAAATCAAAATTAACCAAGTGATAATTTTTACCGAGTGGGACAAAATTTCCCGAGAAAGCAAATTTTTCGGAGGCCATAGTGACATGAGTGTGTGTTTAACTAACTTTGCTCTTTTGAGCATAACCTTCTATTTTGTTAAGCTTCATTCCAGATTGCTGCATCCCCTTTCACCCTACCATCCCACTTTCCAAAAAAAAAAAAAAAAAAATAGGCTGCAAATGAAGTATGGTTCTATTCAGTGATGTTCCCATCAATTTTTATGAGGGTGTGCTCCTAGTAATCCATTATGCACAATATGTGTATGCATCATATACATATTATGTCTAAAATTGTTTGAGATTATACGGCGTATATGGAGTATACTCCTGATTCTATTGGTCTGTTTAAGTTTTACCGACTTTTAGTGTTTGTGATTCCCCCAACCCCCAACCATTTGTAAGCCTCAGCCACTCCGATGTTTGGCAGCGTTTGTTATGCTTATTACTCTTGCGTACAAGCTTTTTCTTTTCTTTTTTTTTTTAATTTTGAAAACAGTTTTGAAAAAAAAAAAAAAAAAAAAGTGGTGGTGCGAAAGGGGGGGGGGGAGTATCAATTTACAAGTTCCTGCTAATTCATTTTTAGGCATTGTCATGTTTCTTTCTACTCATTTGACCATCAGCAGCAAGAGAATACCGTATTTAATTAAATAGAATCTGAAATGTATCATTATTTTTTAAGTCCAATTTCATTCAAAAATTCATAAAAATATGACTCCATTGAGATCTCAACTTGAAATTTTTCACAAATAAAGATAAAATACACAAAAATTTTTGAGAATTCTTTTTAAAAAATTCATTATAAGTTTTCTGAGAAATTTAAATTTTAAATCTAAATTTAAATTTTTAAAAATGAATTTTTAATAAAATTATTTATGTTAGTTATTAAACAGCAACTAATGTACTTTAAAATGCGTTTTATCAAATCTTTATATCTATATTTGGTGCTGATTTATTGTCCATTTTATGTTCAGGCATCCATGAAAAAAGGAGGGTTTTTCTAAAAATCAAAGTCTCATAAATAAAAAAATAAAAGAGATAAAAATCTAAAAATTCGGACTTTTGATGACTTTGAAGGGTATAATCGATGAGCCAAATTTCAAAGCCATACAAAAATGTAATGAAAAAACTTGGAATCACTTGACCTGGAACGACCCCATAACGATATACGGGTGCAACTTGGCCGTAATAAACATAGCCTTATTACTGCATCCAAATGACCATTTCTTTTTTAATGAAATGCCTCGTATTAACTAATCTGGAAAATCATCAGCCATAATTTGATGGGTGCGAATTTATTCTCCATTTCCATTCCATTTCATTTGTAGAGACAAGATACTCAACGAAAAGGGCCCTATCGCAATTCGTGATTGCGAAAAACATCACTTAAATTCAAGGCGTCAAAATTCAAATGAATGCCAGTGGATGAATGCTGGATTTTTTTTTTTTTTCAAGTTGAGTTTGTTGTCGCAACACTGAATGCTTGAATAGCAGAATTCGTTGCTCTTTTTGAACAGGTAAGAAAGGGGAAAAAAAAAAATAAGTTGGAAAATATCCCAAACGTTTATACTGTAGAAAAGCTGAAGTTTACAACTTCCAAACAAAATTTACTCGTAAGCTAAAAAAATTTCGTCTTTCTTCTCTACGCTTTTTTTTTTTTTTTTTTTTTTTTGAGATTAAAATTTAAATAATGTTTTTATAACTAATTCAGTGACAGATTTATTGAGGGCTCGTCGCATCGCCTTTTTAAGGCAATTTTCGAGATGAATATAACAATGAAAAATATTTTCCATGTGCCTTTTTGAATCTTCTTCGGGGCCCCTAATCATGGAGATCCCTCGCAATTGCGTCATTCCCGATATATAGTAAATCCATCATTGAATTAATATGATTTAATTATTGTTTAAATACCAATTTACAAACACGCAGCTTCCTGTAATAAAACGTAGTTCTTATTGATATCTCTAATTTTTTGATGAGTTAAGCATGTAAAAAGGTGCAATAATTTCAAACTAATTTAAAAACAATTTAGTTTTTTTAAGTTATTATACATATGTTTGCTATGAATAGTCAGCATTTTTGGGAAATTATTTTAGTACAACGGTATACAGTTACATTAGTAGACGTAATACAGTTACATATAAACGGTTTGTCACAGTTTTCGATGTACAGTAAAATTGCACAAATATGCCTTGTGTCGTATGAAACGTTAACTGTTCACTCAATCGGTATATAATGTTTTGATATCATTTCATTGAATTAATTGTCTTCAATTTCATACTATATCTTCAAATTTTTTCGGAAGGAATTTTAGTCGAACCGGTTGAGCAGGTCTTAAAGTGAACTCAACTTTTGTGTAGAAGTGGTCTCTTTGATCCAAAGAAACCACAGAGAAGTTTCTAAGAATATTACTTATAATTATCTTTTCTTCAAGCATGGCAAATTTCTGTCCTGTAAAAAAAAAGAAAAATAATGAACTAATCAGTGAATGACTGAACAATTTAAAGTAAAATAAAAGTATAGACGCATTTGATTCCAAAAGAATTTTTAATGAAACACGAATTTCATTTTTTAACCGACGAAAAAACGGAGGAGGTTCTCAATTCGACACGTATTTTTTTTTAATGTATGACCACGCATAACTTTTTACAGAACAGTCTGATTTTGATAATTCTTTTTTTATTGGAAAGGGTATACCCCGAAGGTGGTCCCATAAAAATTTTGAAAAAAAATTCCTACCCTAAGGGTGGGAAAAGGGGGTTGATTTGCTGTTCACTCACAGATTTTTAATGTATAACCACACATAACTTTTTACAAAATAGTCCAATTTTGATAATTCTTTTTTTATTGGAAAGGTTATACCCTGAAGTTGGTCTCATATAAATTTGGAGAAAAAATTCCTACCCTAAGGGTGGGAAAAGGGGGTTGATTTGCTGTTCACTCACAGATTTTTAATGTATAACCACACATAACTTTTTACAAAATAGTCCAATTTTGATAATTCTTTTTTTATTGGAAAGGTTATACCCTGAAGTTGGTCTCATATAAATTTGGAGAAAAAATTCCTACCCTAAGGGTGGGAAAAGGGGGAGATTTGTTGTTCACTCACAGATTTTTTTATATATGACCACACATAACTTTTTACAGAATAGTCCGATTTAGAATATTCTTTTTTTTTATTGGAAAGGGTATAGCCTGAAGTTGTTCCTATATAAATTTGAGGGAAAAAAATCCTTCCCTAAGGGTGGGGAAAGAGGGGCGATTAGTAGTTGACTCTAAGATTTTTTGATGCTGAATTGGGTATAACAAAAAAAAAAAAAAAACCTCACGATGAATGAGATGCAGACTTGTATGTCTCTCGTGTGTACTCTCTTGAGCAGGTAAACGACAGTATCTGCAGAAATGAGTTTTCGAGATATTTGAAGAATTGTGCGCTGGATTCAGTACTATCAACTGGGAAATGTTGGAATTATATTTTTTTTAGCGGAAACCAAATAAGTTAATTTGTACAACAAAGCTAACGTACAAACAATGATGACAAAATGCAAAAAAAAAAAAAAAAAAAAAAAAAAAAAAAAAAAAAAGATAAAATTGCAGTTATAGCCTTTTACCTGCACACGGCAGTGTAGACCTCTCAATCTCTGGTACTTGAGATTAGGGTTAGTTTTCAGTGCCAGTCGTCAAACATTTTTTATATTCAGGATTTGTATGAAAAAATAGGGCGAAGTTTAGTGATGGTGACATACTATTTTTAACCGACGAAAAAACGGAGGAGGTTCTCAAGTCGACACGTATATATATATTTTTTTTTTAATGTATGACCACACATAACTTTTTACAGAATAGTCCGATTTTGAATATTCTTTTTTTATTCGAAAGGGTATAGCCTGAAGTAATTCTCCTATAAATTTGAGGGGAAAATTCCTACCCTAAGAGGGGGGGGAGAGGGGGTGATTTGTTGTTTACTCCAAGATTTTTTGATTCTGAGTTGGGTATTACAAAAAAAAAATCTCACAATGAATGAGCTTCAGACCTGTATGTCTCTCGTGTGTACTGCCGTGGGCAGGTAAGCGGCAGTATCTGCAGAAATGAGTTTTCGAGATATTTGAAGAAATGTGTGTTGGATTCAGTAGTACTAACAATAAGAAAATGTTGGAGTTATATATTTTTTTCAGCGGAAACCAAATAAGTTAGTTTGTACAACAAAGCTAACGTACAATAGATGACAAAATGCAAATTCGTCAGCAATTTGTGTTATCGTAGAAATATCGATCACAGTAGGAAAATGCACACGAACATCTTTATACAGTGCATTATTCTTTAGGAGCCACTGCAATGCCACTTGAAGTTTACCTATATCAATTTGAAAATCCCTAGAATGTTCTAAATTTTCACGACTTTCTACTACGAGCACTAATCCAGTTTGATTAGGTTCAAGCGGAAGTTGTTCCGCCAGCTCGACCACATCCTGAGCAAAAAGGATTGCCTGCCCTTTGCACCAGTCTTGGCTCAAACGATTTTGAACTTTTATTATTTTAAGAAATGGCACTACTCTGCAAATAAAACGTTTCTCAATTTCCGATAACTCATCAATTTCTGTAGGTATTGCAGCTACCGACATTTTGTTCCAATAGGTCTGGGGTGGAGTTTTATGTTTTTTAATATTGTTTGAGCATCGTGAACAAGTAATTATATTACGTAAAGCTACCAGTTCGTTAGGCAAAATAGAGCCTAAATTTTTAGTTTGCAATTTCCTACGTTGCTGAGGATACAAATTTTTTTTGCATATTGAACACGACAAGTCAGCATAAACATTAATTGATTTCTTAAAGTTTTCTGCGTTACACTGGTTTCTTCGATCGCGAGCTGCTTGTCGCATGGCGCTCAGACGATTAGTTCTATCCTCGGAAGATTCGTGAAGTACCACCATTGCTGAACGGTTACGAGCAGCATCCAAACGCAGCATACGTTCGTCCTCAATTTCATTTGAAACTCGCTCTCTTATCAGATCTAAACGATGAACGCGTTGCTCTTCACTCTCATTTGAAAGTCGCTCTCTTATCATATCTAAACGACGAGCGCGCTGCTTATCACTTTCTTGCAATAACCTATCGTTATTGTAGCTTCTCATTCTGGACAGTCTTTCCTCGCGCTGACCTAAACCCTCCTGTGAACGTGTTAATGTAATTCTCTTTCTGTTTGCTTCCAATCTTTTTTCTTTCTCAATTAATAGATTCTTCTAAACATCTTTTCCTCATCCGAGCAGCATTTTTTGTAGGCCTACCTATGTTAGTATATAAAGGCTGCTTTTTTAAAATTATTTATGTAACACAACAGATAATTGTTAAAAATACGATTATATATATATATATATATATATATATATATATATATATGTTAATAGCTAAAGTAAGGTAAGTAGCTATTTTAAAAGTAATCAAAAATATAAGCATACAGATTATAGCCACATTAGTAGCTTATAGCCACAAAAAATTATAAAATAAAAACTTTTTAAACAAAAAAATTGAACCGCCGAAAAAACTGAAAAGCAAAAAAATAATAAACCATTTCAATTAAACCTTAATAACTAAGTTCTTAAACTGATGTAAGTATACCTAAGTATATATTTTTGTAATAATTTAGAGTTTTTAATTAACCTTAATAACTCAGTTCTTAAATTAATGTAAGTATACCTAAGTAGTTTTGAGTCGGTGCCAAACAATAAATAAACAAAGATCCCTAAATTACCTAAATTTAAAGAAATAACCAAATAAAATTAGCAATGTAATGTGAAATGTCCGGCGATAAACATAAATGTTTCAAAAAATGCTCCCTCCACACGCCATCATTAAATCATGAATACTAGTAGATCGTATACAACAAAAAGTAGCTCTCGTTGGAGCTTTGAAACCTTTGGGACCTCGCACGAGAGAGGCAAACAGCCAGTGAGAAAAATCTTCAGGATCATGTATGCAATTAACGGCTACAGTTGTTATGCCATACTTACGCTAAATAATACTATGACCCACAAAACCATTTATTTGAGCTTTTAACAAGATGAGAAATCCTTCTTCAGTATGATGAACAATGATATAAACATTTTGACTGTTGTATATGAGGCAAAAGCTCAGTAGCAGCCAAATACTCGACACGTGCTTCTTCGAGACCACTCGACGACATTCGGGTTTAACTTCGTGAACGCTCGGCATTTTCCGGCGAAGGGGCGTGTCGCCATACGCCACCGCTGCGCCTCACGCTTTACAAAAATAATTAATTTGCTTGTTTGGCACCGACTCAAAACTACTTAGGTATACTTACATTAATTTAAGAACTGAGTTATTAAGGTTAATTAAAAACTCTAAATTATTACAAAAATATATACTTAGGTATACTTACATCAGTTTAAGAACTTAGTTATTAAGGTTTAATTGAAATGGTTTATTATTTTTTGCTTTTCAGTTTTTTCGGCGGTTCAATTTTTTTGTTAAAAAGTTTTTATACGATTGTAGTTTAAAATTTTAATTTAGCTAAATTTTCAGACAGAATAAAAACAATTCTATGAAGCAGATTTAATTTCCTAAAGTTCTACTATATCTACACAAAAAGAGGAAAATAAAATTGCAGTGTAAAAAAAAAAAAATAAATAAATAAAAAGCACGATTTGCAGCACTATGAACTAAAATGTACAAAATAATCTCCAACGATCAAGATTATGTTCAACAACGATAAATTTTCTACAGCAAAGTATAACTTAATTTATTGAAATAGTTAAAAGTTATGCAAATGAAATCATTGCAACATAAACAATTAACTTATTCCTGAGGTGCTTTCTATTTACATTTCCACAGGGATTCTGCATCAACGAATAGCTAGAGAGGAGAAATTAAAGAGGACGCCACAATTTTTTTCACATTAAAGTTAATTGCTTGGTCAATGCTTTTATATTTATGGTATTTTAAACTCTTTCAAAAAGTTAAGTCAGACTTAGCTTCGAAACATTTTACCACCGCTGAAGTTAAAAAATATTCAACGGTGTCTTTATTTTACTCTTTAGTTCATATTGCCACAAATTGTGTCTGTGTGTGTGTCTTTTAGCTTTTTTTAAACAGCAATTTTATGTTTATTTTTTTGGTCTTACTTGTCGTATGAAAAAAGTATTTATTTAAACATGATTGAAAATAATTTAGTTCATGATATTTTACAAAATATCATTAAATGATTCGGGTGAAATTTGAAACTGGAATCGCTCGAACCCTGAGGGATAATCATACCCCTTGACATAAAGTCGAAATCAAGAAAGAAACATGAGGGGTGAGTAAAGCCGCTTTTCTATGCCAATAGTAGTCATTGGCGTGAAAATGCAGTCGAAACTCGTTAATTCGATCATGCTTAAAACGAATTACTGCAAAGGCGAGCTACATTAGCGCTTCCCGTCTTATTGTATTCATACAAAACTCCATTTTTTTTAATTATTTTTTTTTTCGGATAAGACGAATTAATATGAAAGATTCTTTTGAATTCCTTTTAATAAAGTTCGATTCTATAAGAATTTCTTCACTTTCAACAGCAACATTAATACACTCTTCCAAGGTCAAGCATGCTCTTATCAGAGCCAGACTATAATCGGCTGAAAGATGCGGAATTGATTTGCTTATTAAATAAAATGTATTTAGGATTACCTATGCAGTTCCTTGGTCCTGCTGAAAAAGGAATGTATGCGTATGGATGTCGATTGAGGGCATTTTCAGGCAAAAATCTCTCTGGATCAAAAATTTCTGGCTTTGGGAAAACGCTTGGATTTCTGTGCAGAGCGATGATATTTAGATGTACCATGGTGCCTCGAGGAACCGTTAGCCCCTCTAAAAAGAGATAAATAAAGTTTTTGTTTTAATTGCTTTTCAATATATCAACTTTTATTGAAATTGTCGATATCATGTCACAAGATAATTTCATAATTATTTTTCAGTTCATAAAATGGAAGAAAATTAATATTGTTTGAACTCTTGTATGACACATAAAAAATAATATAGCTCATTCAAAGAGCGTTCCATATAAAAACCTAACTCTGATGGGAGAAAATTGAAATTCGTTCCTTAAAAATACATTTCTCATGCTTTAGTCACACCAAATGAAATATTACAGAAATATTTTTTTATAGTCAGGGTTACCGCACAATTCTTCCATTTATTGTTTTCGAGATTGAGCTTTGAGCCTATAGTAGGAAAATACTAAAATTGAAACTTGAGATTTTATTTTATTTTTATTTATTTAATTATTATTATTATTATTATTATTATTTTTGGTGACATTCTGTTTTGCCGTAGGTTGGTAAAGAGCAGTCACTGCAAATTTTACTTTTTCTTTTCTTTTCTTTTCTTTTTCTTTCTTTCTTTTTTTTTTTTTTTCATTTGTGTCATTTATTGTACATTACCTTTATTCAAGCTTGCTTACTTGGTTTCCGCTGAAAAAAGAAAGAAAAAAAGAAACAGAAAAGCGCGAAATATAAACGTTTTTTCCAAAATCTCCCTATTAATATTATTGAATCTTAAGCACGTTTCTTTAAATTTCTCGCAAGCTCATTTCTGCAGATACTGCCGTTTACGTGCCCATGGCAGTTTTAAATGTTTATACTAAATTCACAGACTGTGAAGGGAATGAGTTTTGTAGTTCAATTAACCTAGTAGTATCTGTTTCACGTATTACAGTATTTTTATCCACCACTGTATGTATTATGCAAGAAATAATATATTTAATTAAATCAACAAAGGACAAGAAGAATAACTGATCCTTTGATAACAAAAGTGTTTTATATATATAAATATAATTCTATTTTTATGACTAGAAATTAGTTTCAGTCTCATTATATTTCATGTAAAAGAAGTGTCGCGTGAATTTAGGTTCAACCGCTTACTGACAGACGGTAACAATGAAACGAAACAGCATTGTTTTGTACAAAAGTGACTAAGTATTCTACATGAAATCGCGTTTTACTGACTTGCACCACTTTTGTTCTTAACAGCGCAATTAATGTCATAAGTATTGCTAAACAAATTAAATTTTTTTAAAAATTGAATATTGCAAGAAAAAATGTTAACGAAGTATACAAATCATAAGAAAGTTTCCCTTTAAAATTCTTCACAAATATTTATTGTATGCGTAAGCAAAATGTAAAAAAAAAAAAAAAATCTTTGCCCTGGTGAACTTATCGATTTAGAGCTTAAATGAAAAAGGAAAATGAAAACGCTTGCTATTTCACATTCTTCAGAAGTTTAAACTAATTTAAAAATTAAAACATTTCCTGTTTTATAATTTTTGAAATTGCTGCTACTTTGGAAATGTGTTTGTAAGTTTTTTAAAAGAAAAAATAAATTTTTGAAGCGTAAAGAACGCTGCAGTCTGAAGAAATAGGGAGTGAGTAAACCAGGTTGAACGGATACATTACCAAAAGTTATATCTTCATCCAATTTTCTTCCTATTAAAGGGACAGAAGGATATAATCTCTGGCTCTCCTAAAATGAAAAAAGGACCTTTTTTCGAAAAATTCAACTTAGCATTATCAAAAAATTCTAGTCTTAATAACTATTTCTTACATGATAAATATTGTCATATGAATGTCATTGTCATATGAATCACGTTTGCTTATAGTGCTGGCCAAATTATTAGACAAAAGAGTTTTTTTTATACACTATTTGTACTAAGATACTATTTATTTTACTGTTAAAGTACAGTACATACTGTACACTGATTATTACGTTATTTTAGCATAATTTAAAGTTTGCAGGTGGCAGCACTGTCTGCTTTGTTTATGTTCTTTGTTTATCTACCTACCAGGAACATAACCTCAATCAACTAAAACAGTTCACTAGTTCTTTTTATTAGTGTGTTCTGTTATATTTAAAGTTAGTTTTAGGTAATTAGTGAGTATGTGTATGTGAGTATATATAATAGTGAGTACAAATAATATTTACCTCCTTTTTAAAAAAAGTTAAGAAATGGTATAAACCTTGTGAAAAGTATGCCAAAAAGACTTAAAATGCTCATCAAGAACAAGGGGCAATGCATACTAAATATTAGATAATTATTTCACTGTTCGTTAATGTGTTTGTAGTTACGTAATCAAAAGAAAGAATTTGCTTTTAAAACAGTCCTAGTCTAGTAATTTGGTCAACACTGTACTTTGAACACTTAATTTGCAACAAGAATAGCAGCAAAGTTATTCTTTTGTGAAGTAACCCTAAATGATATTAACGAGAACATTTCATGGAAACTTAAATGATAAGAAGGCAAGGGTTATACCTTCAGAACACATTCCAAATACTTCATGTTGCGCAGATCATCGTAACTGGCCGGTCGCTCTTTATCACCTTGAAAGATTTCTTCAAGCTCAAGCTCAATATTCTTTCGGACGTCAGGGTAAAGGCCTATGCAGTACAATGCAAAAGTGATACCGACTGCTGTCGTGTCATGTCCCTGTTAAAAAGACATCTCAAGATATGTAGGGGAATATGGGGCAAAGTGAAATAGTGGGGCAAAGTGAAATGGTGGAATATTTACTCCGTTTTTAGCTCCACCTATCTGGTATCATTTTAACTATTTAGTACCATATGTAGTCTGTTACAGTCAGGAAAAAATACCGCTGAAAATGTCAAAGCATTTGGTAATATATGCAACTTAAAAAAATTGATACTCATATTGTAATATTTTGTTGTAAGCCAAAAATTATTTTTTTTTTACTATTAAATGATAAAAATCTTGTTTTATCTTTTTAATATTTTTAGATCATTTAATATTTTGTGAAACATTTATTTAGTTAATATTAAGCTTGTTTGTGCTTTAAATAAATTGTAAAATTCATCAAGTACATTCGGAGCAATGTGGATGGGGCACAGTGAAATAGTTTGTTGCATTTACTCACTCAATCATTTAATACGAGGCGTGTTTTTAAAGTAAGTTCCGTTTTTATATAAAAAAGGAACGAGTACAAATAGAGCTAAGTAATTTAGTGCACAAAAATCTACCACCCTTACGCTATTTTTCGACGTTGCTCCCGTGATTTTCCAAGCATTTGTCATAGCGTGGTACAGGTTTTTGTATACCTATTCGTACAAAGTTACCGCCCGTTTAGTCAACCATGAGGACTCTTACAGGGCTTTGGCTGGGGCGTTTTTAAACATCCTCTGGTCTGCCCTCACTTCGCTCGCAGCATCTTTCATTTGTTTCGGCATCTAAAGTCTTTCCAAGGTGGTCTGTGGCACAACAGCAATAATAAGCTCAGAGAACATGTTATCCCATGGCTGACTACACAGGCGGCAATTTTCTATGAATAGGTATACAAAAACCTGTACCACGCTATGACAAATGTTTGGAAAATCACGGGAGCAATGTCAAAAAATAGCGTAAGGATGGTAGATTTTTGTGCAATAAATTTCTTTGCTCTATCTGTACTCGTTCTTTTTTTTATATCAAAACGGAACTTACTTTAAAAATACGCCTCGTATAAATCACGTACGTTTTCATTCATTAATTTATTCATTCAAATTCCTTCATTTAGTATTTCACTTATTTATTCATTCATTCACTTATTTTCTTATTCATTCATTCTTTTTTACTCGTTCATTTATTTTTCTTCAGATATTAATTGATTTAATCATTTAATCATTAGTTTATCGTTTCATTAGCTAATCATTTATCCATTCAACTTTTTATTTACTGATTCTTTTGATCAAAAATATGTTTTATAATCGAAAAGAAAGTATTTCATTCAAAAAATATTTTATTTTTCACTTTGCCCCATAAAAAAAGTGAACATTTTCCACTTTTTTTAAGACTCAAATTTACTTCCAAAAATAAAAAACTCTGTTTCAACGCAAGTTTTATTATAGAATACAATGTTCTATCTTTATGTACTGTAATTTTCAAAACAAATTTCCGTTTTGGATATTTTGAAAAAACTTGGTCATCTTAACCATTTCACTTTACCCAACATTCCCCTACTGTTTTATCTTATGGAGTATAATTTTTGAAGTAAGAGTGAGGTTAAACTGAGACGTAAAGGCTCTGAGTAATTTGAAATCAAGTTCGCGACCTTCAAAGAGTAAATGGTCGGGAACTTGATTTCAAACTTGAGAAATAGTAAATGAATGTCAATAACAAAAAATATACATCGGAAGACATTTTGAAATAAATACAAGAAAAGAATCGAATGAGGGAGAAATTATTCTGGAATCAAGAATATGAAGTAAAAAGAAAAACTGAACCCTATTTTTTACCTCAAACATAAATGTGTCCACTTCTTCCCGTATATCCGATTCACCTAAATGTTCTCCTTCAATATGTAAATCTAATAAGAGATCCATAAAAGTTTTTCGTTCTTTGCTATAAAACTCATTGTCTTTGTTGGATTTCGATGACTGACTCTCTCTTTTACTTAGTAATTTTGCCTTCTTTTCTTTGATAACCTGTGAAAAAAAATCAAAGATGCCTCAGAAGTATATAGAAGAAAATATCTTGGGAATCAAACAGCTTGTGTAGAAAATATCTTGCGAATTAAATAGTTTTATTAAATAAAACAAACCATGAACTTTGCCTGTTACGAACCACTTTAACATTATGCTTTTGGGATTGGTGAGAAATTTAAGAAAAATCGCCAAGTTGGAATTATTTTCGTACCCTCATTTTGAAACTTAATTTAGCGAGAAATCGCCAAATCAAACTTGGCGACATTTCCAATATTAACATGTAAATAGTATTTCAATGCTAATAATGTACTAGCGTACTCGAGCGCATGCAACCATGTTTTTATTTTCTTCTAAATTTTTCCAGAAAAAATACAGTTTTTGTCGTAATAGCTGCTAATCAACTGATAGTCGTATTGCTAAATTTTCTAATCGGCCAAAAATATACAGTTCTTGGAAAAAAAAAGCTATACACATGAAAGAAGTTAGCTAAACATACAGTCAAACCAAATGACCTTTTAATTTTCAACCACAGGCGAAGCCGTGCGAGCACCGCTAGTTATTAATAAATTTTCTCTAATGTTACTATCAGTTTATAAAAGCACCATTACGTTGATGAATCTCATCGCCAATAAGATGGTTGCAGAAAAATCTTGCTCCGTTTAACCAATTTCTTGGTGAAACATTGAACTTTTTATTTGAACAGTGTAGCATTATTAAATCTCGTGAAGAAGTAAAACTTATTGCGAGGAAAACTGTTCCAACTGTTCGGCCATCAACACAAGTTAGGTTAGCATGTTAACAAATAATGGCGAAAACCATGTATTTTGTTCCTTGCAAAAAATTTAAAAAAAAAAGAAGAAAAAAACGTTAGCGTGTTTAAAGACGGGTTCGTTGGATGATGCTGTGATACGGTTATTTAAAGGAAAAAAAAAGGTTTGCACAATAATTAATTACTGCTTGCACTGAAAGAAAAATTGAAACTGCGCGTGGGTAATTCTCAGTAATCGGTCAGCAAAACGGTAAGTACCCTTGTATTGTTTGCAGTTCAACAGAGGAAATGACAAACGAATAACAAGCCTAATGAAGGATAAAATAGGATAATTTTAAGTAGAGGATGACACGAGAGGATGAAACGGTCCCGAGTCTATCAATTGGAAAAACTTGGCTCTGGGCTGATTTCTGAAATGAGCAACTCAATGTTAAAAAGATGAATTTTTGTGTTTGAAGAAATGTATTGATTTTTTTTCTAATTATGTTCTAAAAACTAAGAGAGAGAGGGAAAAAAATCATCTTACCTTGTCCGTGAAATCGTGCAGTACTTTAAGATCTTTTGCAAATCCTTTCCCTGTTTTTGTCAAACTGTACAGGAAATCTGTCCACAGCCAAGGTTGAACAGCTCTCTGATTAAAAAGATGACTTAAACTGCCAGACAAATAAAAAAAATAAAATACTTAAATGCACAAAACTTAAAATTTAAGAGAGTGAAAAAAATCAGCTGCTGCAACATAAGCAGAAGTAAAGGAAAAACTGCTATACTTCGTTACTTAACTTCGTCTAAAAGTGTTTGGTGTAAAATAAATTCTGCTTCTTTGAAAGCTCAATTCAATAGCTCACTCTGTTTTATTTTTTTGAGTTCATTCAACTTTGAACATGTAGCCATTTGTTTTACTTATATACTGACAAAGGGAACAGCCAGAATTAAAACACGTGAAGAATAGCTGCCTTACTAAATTACTAGAGCTGAATTTAGTGAAGTTATTTTTATGTTATGACCAGGTTGACTCCTAAATGAAAGCATCAGAATTCAACAATTTCCATTACTTCTATTTGTTTTCCGTATTTTGTACCACTTCACAAGATTCACACTATTGCGGCTAAGTTGTAATATTTATAGTTGTTCTTTATTTGACCATTGATATTATTTGTTCTAATTTTTAGGTTTAGTTCATTATCATATATATATATATATATATATATATATATATATATATATTCTTTTTTTTTTTCAGTTTTTGTCGGGGTTAGTAAAGGATCATTTCATCTAAAAAATTGCCGTTTTGCAAGAATAAAATCACCATGTACTTTGAATTCAGCTTTCTCAGTTTAATTTGACAGCAAAGTCTCATGTGATTTTGTGTCCATTAATTCTGAAATTTTCTTGGGAGGAAAAAAAAAAGAAAAAGAAAAGGAAAAGAGGAATATATTCAGCACGAGTTGGGGCTCGGCCTAAGCGAATTGTTTAAATTAAGAACAAAAGTGTTTCCTGCAAGTGATTATACCGATAGTATTTTTTTAAAATTTTTTATTTACATGGGTAATGAATATTTGCAGCGGCTATAAAATGTGTGCCAAAATTCACCAACTACAACACAAGCGTAAATGATGAGAAAACCGGTTATAATAAATGCTTCTTGTAAGCTTTATTAAGAACTAGTGGTACCTGCACGGCTTCGCCCGTAGTTGAAAAATTAAAAGATCATTTGGTTCGCCTGTATATTTACAAATAATGGCTGAAGAATTTCTCGCCAATTTGCTATGTTCATTTGCTAACCAATGTTATGGTTCCACGTTATGATAATTTCGTAATTTACTCTTCCACGTTGTGATAATTTGGTCGATAAAATTTTCTTAAAATTGGAATAGAAAAAGAACAAAGTCGAATTTTCAAAAAACCGCATCGAGGTGCACACCCCATGCTTCTAACTAACTTTCTGCCAAATTTCATGAAAATCGACCGAACGATCTAGGCACTGTGCGCGTCATAAAAATCCAGACATCCAGACAGACAGACAGAGATCCAAATATCCAGACAGACTTTCAGCTTTATTATTAGTAAAGATTAAAACTGATTTTACAAAATAGATTTCTTTATTAGTTAAAAACAGACATTGTGTACAAACGACAGTATTTTTTTGGAAAGCAATCAATGTATTTGGTTCGGAATTGAAGCAACATCCTGCAAATTTTCTATTTAAAAATGAGCAATAAATAAAGCTCTTACAGTGGAAGTCTTGGGGGACTTGACGAATAAACAGCCGATCATGTCAATATCTAACGTATGCATTAGTGCTTGAATGCTACCATAATTACATATTAATTACGAACTTAAACTATTTCAACAAAAATTCTTACTTATGAATTGCTTGTACATATTCCGAATTGCTTCCATCTTGGGCACCAATATGAAATCCCATTATAGTTTCTGAAAAGTAAATTTTTTGTAAATTACCGAAAATTAAGTTAAATGTTTATTAAAAGATGACTTTGGAAGCCAAACTTTCAAATTCTTATTTTCGGTGCATGTTGTAATTTTTAATAATTTCTTCAGAAGCAATTAATTAGTTTAGTAACAACCGGTAAATGTCACTTTCAAAAAGTCACATGTGAAGGGATAAACGAGGTTATTATTTTCAATAAAACAATAAATTGTCTAGAAACATCTAGTTATTGCTTGGAAGTTTGTCTGTGAAATGACTACCCTCTATAATTGAACCTACGTTTTTCGGTGCGAAAAATTTCTAAAATTTCTTGGGTGTCAATGAAAAGCACGAAATCGGCCAGGAATAAAACACACAATAGAGCATAAATGTTATTAATTAACTTCATAAACAATGAAATAAATAGTATTTCAAGTACTTGCTTTCAAAAACAATTTAGACATTGAAAATATTACTGAAATAGTTTAAATTTCATTCATTAAGTCTTTTAACACAACGTGGGACGGATAACATTGTTGACGATTAAGAGGGGCAGGAGTCATGACCCTCCCCATGCATACGCCCCTGATTGCGAATATGTTAATTTTTACATATAGTGTTGTTTCATAGAATTTTCATAGCAGGTTTATAAATATCAAACGCGAATGTAATGCAGATGTCAATTGTTCTCTTTAATTGCAAATGATATTTTTGGGACATGTATAA
Organism: Uloborus diversus; assembly: GCF_026930045.1. Classification (NCBI taxonomy): domain Eukaryota; kingdom Metazoa; phylum Arthropoda; class Arachnida; order Araneae; family Uloboridae; genus Uloborus; species Uloborus diversus. Next base: position 46,064,197 of record NC_072732.1, read on the forward strand.
AGATTTTGTAACATAAATGTGCATTCCAGAAATTCTTCGCTAAAGGTTTTATCTTGTGCCTGACACAACCAATATTTTTCCTTTGCCTGGCACAACCAAAAGTTTTCCTGTACCAATATTTTGCCCCTGACACAACCAACATTTTTCCTGTACCTAACACAAGCAATATTTTTCCCGTACCTGACGCAACCAACATTTTTCCAGTACTACCTGACACAATGAACACTTTTTGTACCTGAATGATAGCATAATGTTGGTAGAAAAAGATTTTTGTAGTAAGTTGTGTGTGTGTGCATTTTTTTTCCAGAAACATTTTATTTTTATTACAGGTGCAGTCATTTCCCCCAATAATTTTAAAACAATGGTTAGACAGAATATTGATTTGATAAATTGAAGATCTGCAACTTTACCACAGACAGCATCCAAAGTACAGAGGACTATCAGAGGAGCAACGTCGACACACTCATGATTGTTCATGGAATGTATTTTCCTCACCAAAATCATCGACTGTTCGTGGAAAACTGGCAAGAAGTTGTCCAAGATTCGAAAATGAAAGGAAGGAGTGAGTAGCTTTCGTCTCATTTTCCATTTTGAGCCTGTGCTGATGAAAAAGGAAATATTACATACGAAATTGGTTCACATAATGAGGTTGTTTCCTTCAGTCAAAAGTACTAGTTTTAGTCACTGAAATTGATAGAATAACCAAAAAAAAAAAAAAAAAAAAAAAAAACATGAACCGAGAAGATACTTTTATTTTCCCAACAGCTATTTTTTAATTAATTTTTTTAAAATATCCGATTTTTCAATTAAGGCGTGGTCTTGATGACGTCACAAATGATGCAATTTGGCGCATCTTTCTATCGCGTTTCCACGTTATGATAATCAAGAAGCGAATTAAATATTTCACTCTACGCGTGCTATCAACCATATCGTTGCCAATACACGTGAGTAAAGATGCGAATTAAATATTTTGCACTGTGAATGACAATACTGAAAGGCATTTCATCATTTGTGATATCATCGGCAGAAGCTGTAAGCAACAAAAGCGCTCCGATTTAAGTATTTTTTTTAATATTAAACTTAAACGAATTATTTAAAAAATGGTCAGATCTTATGTTTTTAAGCATGCTCTTTCAGAATAAAATACTTTTAAAATTTTGGAAACGACCCCATTGTCTTTTACCAAGCATTATGCACAATAAAGAATTGATAATGCTATAGAGCAGCGGTGCTGAACCTCTTGCGCGTCGCGACCGCTTCTTCGCCAATTCAACAATCTGCGACTGCAGACGTAAACCACATATACGTATATACATTTCATTTATGCGTAATAAAGCATGTAACAGACTTATTATTAAAATCAGGAAAAGTAGCTACGAAAGTTTTTAACATACACCATATATCAAGGCCTTAAAAATTCTTAAACTCAGCTCAGTTGATTTTCTGGTTTACCATATATTTGTAGTAAGTATTTAGAAGATGAGCCAAACTTTTTCCCTCGAAAATAATATTTATTAATGGTACTCTAAAAACTAACTTTAAATAAAAAAAAGGAATAAAATGTTGCCACGATCGACTGAAAATGGGCTCGAGATCGACGGGTTTCCGACCGCTGTAATAGGGAGATGTTATGCAAAAAATACCTAAAAGCAATACTTAAACGTGGAAAATAAATAAATACTGAAAAGTATATGGTTTTGAAAAAGATAATGATATTTTATCGCTATAAGGTTTTAAAATCATTTTCTAAAAGTAAGATCTGTTCTGCCTTCCCAAGCAAGAAGAACGTATCTACATTCTTTTCTTGAAACATTTTTTTTCGTACTGCACATTCATACAACAGTTGTCTGACTATGCTTTTCGAACAACAGATAACTGTGCATGCTCCGAAACTATTGTGCGAGTTGCTGTTCTGAAAACAGTTTCCTGGTTATACACGGCCATTTTTTTTTTCATCTACGGATTTTTTACTAAAATTACAAAATAGTTATAAGCATATTTGAAAAGTTATAGACCTTAAAAGTGGGTTATCTGTCTATAATAAAGAACTATGTGCCCCTTGTGGCATTTACTTCCTAGAATTAATAAAATAGTAACCGCAAGTGGAATTGCGAGCATTTTTCTTTTTGATAAATCTTATAAAACTAGAAAGTCGGCCGTCAAGGTATACCGTGGGAAAAAATTGCTTTTACTCTTCTAACATTTTAACGAAGCAATTGCCTGTTCGGTGATATTTTGATTGTTGAAATTTTAACCCTAACTCCAGTGTATTAACCCCAAACTCCAGTGGATAGCGTTCATTGCTGACCACTTTTTCGTTTCTTTATTCCCCTGAAATGACACAAACTTACAGTGAAACAGTTAAGTTACCGGATCCTGTTCAGCCGTGTCACAATAAAGCGTTTTCCTGCATGTCAAACATTACCAGAAAATAATATCAAATTACACTGTAAAAATATTCCAAAACGTCACTGAGTATTTCCGTGTAACGTTCCGGCATTTCAGTGGTTTTTATCCACTTCCTGGAAAAATCAAGTATCATAATCAAAAAGTTTCCTGAATTGCTACAAGTCGCTTGAACTCCGACTTCTCACTGCTGTAAAAATAGTTTTAGCTCCCAGTTAAAAGATTAACTTAGCGTATTTATAAAGTGTATCGGCTTCAGTTCGATTCCGGCCGGTCTAGACTGATAAGGCGTCCAAAGGGCGCAATTCAGTCTATGGACTACGTGACTTTGCAAGAATTGCAGTCGACTAAAATTCTTGATGCTTGCTTGCAATTCTGTCTTAGCTTTGGCCATGTTTACAATACTGCTTTTGAACCTTTCCAGAAAACGGAGGAAAGTACCAAGCTATAATATTATACCTACTTACGTTTACTCTAAAGTTCTAGAGACACGACTGGCATTAAACAGGAAGATTTCTGAATATTTTAGGAGGTTTCCAGGATAATTTCAGGAAAGTTACTGAATATTAGCGGAAAACGTTCCTGGTTTTTGTCAGATATGTTACTATACGAAATTGGGTACATCAGCTGTCCATTATTTTCCAGGAACGTTTCTGAATCGTTTTTTACAGTGTATCATGGCATGCCGCGAGTCTCAGTGTTGTTGACGTCAGGAGTGTTATTCGATCATTTGCTATTATATATGATGATTTAAATATTGAAATAAATATAGATCTTGCATCTTTCTCAACATATTCTCCCACACTCATAAACTTATACTTATCAGTCATTTTGTTTTCAAGTATATATAGTAATTTCCATGTGGTAAATATACACTATCTTGCAATTAAAAAATACGGTTAGCAACTTAAATTGGCAAAATCTTTAAACATTTGTATGGAAGCATTAACAAATATCAGTCTCTCTCACCTTGTTAGCAAACCTTTTCCAAGCCACTGATGTAGAAATCGGTATTCAAATGATTTCTCCAAAGAAACTGTGCTGCTTAAAATCATCTAAAGGATTAGAATGAAGCTTTAATACTTTAGCAGGGAAATGTGGGGCAAAGTGAAATGGTGAAATACTTACACCGCTTTTAGTGGCACCTATCAAATAAAATTTTAACTATGTAGTAACACATGTAGCCTATTCCAGTCAAGAAAATGTTAACTCCGAAAATCATAGAATATGATAATACAAGCTGTACGTTGTGCCAGAGGAAAAATTTCCACGCACACAAAAATGACCGTAATTTTATGTATGTAAAAACAAGCCACACAACATCATTGAATTTTCCAGCCAAAAACTGCCATTTTTATTATCCTTCCATGGAACAAGTCAAAAACTGCGCCCTCTTTAAATTAAAGTAGAAGTTAAGAATTAAAGTAGAAGTTATTAAAATAGAAATATAATCAAACACAAGCAATTGCTGAAAAAATGATAGTATTATGTAATATTTTTTGCAAGCGGAAAACTATTTTTGGTATCGGTAAATGATAAAGTTCTTGGTATTAACATTTGAAATATTAATTGCGACCTTCTAATTGTTAAGCGCATTATTTATTTAGTTAATATTTAGCCTATTTGTATTTTAAATATTTTGTACAATTAGACAAGAACATGCGGGGCAAAGTCTAATAGTTAATTTCGTTAATTATTCAATCATTTATTAAGTCTCTTAAGTATTTTTATGAATTACTTTTAGTGCAGGCGCTAAAGGGAGTTGAGTATGCACAATATGAGGACCGCATTCTGTAAATTGTTTTGACCTCAGGAAAGCTTGCAGATTACGATTCTGGATGTTGCCAGGAGGCTTGATGGTCCATTAATTTTTTACACCCCGCTCCCTTAGGTACTAAGTAAATGAATTGAGCAAACTTATCTGAACCGTTTTTATGATTGTCCTAGCTACAATACCCCGTTGTTTCTTAAAATTTAAGGTATTTAAAGCAAGGTAATTTAAAATAAAACAAAAATAATTAAAAATTAAAAAAATAATTTTTGTTGAAAAAATTAATTAATACCAAAAATCAAATTTTTACATAGGTCTTCGAAAGCGAAATATAAAAATCAGTCTTTTTATTTTGACAATCATTATTGATGCATTTTCAAAGCGGAATACAATTTAATTGTAATTTTTTACAAGAACAAACCTTTGTTTGACAGTTGGATGAACATTTACAGGGCTGAATCAACAATTCCGGTAATGGTCGCTTCGTCACTTGCCGTGGATACAATTTACCATTTCTTCTTTCGTAGCTAAATAAGATATAATCAATAGGCTGTAGTAGAGTTTGGTCAGCATTTATCGAAACATGTGTTTGTGCTGAAGTTCTTAATAAATGTAAAGCATCTGATGTACAAATTATTTTTGATACATTTAAACGGAAACCAATATTTTGCGTAATTAATTTATGCCGAAGCTCATCAGCAGTTTTTTTTTTCAAAGGAAAGGTAGTTTCTAGTTCAGTTAATTGTTCGACACTAAGATCTGGATACCCTAACTGTCGTAGAACTTTTTGTACAAAATCTAACGATCCAACTTTTAAACCTTGTTTTTTAGAACCCAATCTGCTGGTCGAATCACGGCCACTTAGAGAGTGTAATGCTGGCAGAATATGACAAATGTTTTCGCCTAGTGATTGAGCTGCCAAATGACATCCTGAAATGAATTTCTTCTTGTACGAACCGTCAAACCATAGACCTAAACAACCAAGACGTGCTAGCTTATTCGAAAAATAAATTCCCAAGATGAAAACATCTGTATCAGCGCTAATGTTTATAATATTGGTAGTTATGGTTTTTGCAGCGTGAAATATATGACAAAACATTCTAGAATCAGCTTCTAAGTTGTTGGAATTTAATTCAGGCACTTCAAAAAATAAAGATCCTTGCAATTTAAAACATTTTGATAGATCATCAAATCCTCCACATATATAACTCGCAATCTTGATTTATTTGTGCATATCTCGAAGCAGCAATACAGAGAAATTGAACGAGCTATAACTTATTTCCAGTGCTGGAAAAGAAATTATTGCAATTGCTTGGGACTTTTAAATTATCATTTGAAATTATAACATTTTTAACTTTTTGGCCCTTATTTCTTAAAGCTGACTCTAAACATTTGATCGAAAGATCATTATACTTGTCAAATGCTATGTCCACTCGTTTTACATTTGGCTGCAAGAAAAAATCGTGGATTCTTTTGAAGAATGCCTCAGCAAAGTCGTCAAACGTATTGTATTTTTTTAATGGAATTCGGTGAACAAGTGCCATACCATCAGCAATAAAAATTTTAGTATTTTTTTAATTGAAAATCTCCATCAGCGTGTTTGCACCGCACTTAAAATTACTTTCAATTTCAAGAGCGAGTTCCGATTTTGGAGAATTCTAATAAAATCCTTCTGCGTCAAAAAGGCACTTGCGGTAGTATAAAATTTCATGAGCTGCTAAAATTTGTGTGTCAAATCCTCGTTGATCAGCCAACATGAATGTTTTTTTTTTTTAAAGACTTATATCTGCTGCATCTTGTAACTTTTTATTACAAGTAGTTTTTTTACCTTTTTCATATGTAGTCACCAAGTTGTCAAAATTAATTTTTTTAATAGGGTCAGATAACTTTTTACTTTTTAAAACAAACCGCTCTTTTTCGTACGTGCTCCATTTTCTACAATATTTAGCAACATTGAGAAGAAGATTCATCAGCAAGTTCACCGGTGTAAATATTTTGTAACGCGCAGTTTTCGATATCATTATAGGGATTGCAAGCAATAAAATATTTGACAATTAATATCTTTTTCGTCTTTATTGATCCTGGATTGCGTCAATTCATTATGGTAATTAATGTCATTTTTAGAATCTGCTTGTATTCCGATATATGAAGAAAAAGGTTCACTGTTAAAAATTCAGGAAGATTTTCGGGTAATTGTTACTGTAAAATGGCGGACTTAACGCATCGCTGATTTCTACGGTAACTTCTACCGGAGAAATAAGCGATCCCAGCGCCAATTGGTTGATGTGGGCTACCGAGAAAACCGTAAAATTTTACAGTAACATTTGATTTTTACGGTAATAGTTACTGGCAACATGGATGCCAGTAACAATTACCGTAAATTTTACGGAAAATTTTTAACAGTGTTCGTGTATGCTGTTTTTAAACGGACAAAGAAGTAGCCATCTCTGCATAGCATCTTTATTTTTTGTAATACCAATCAAAACTCCAGTCACTGCTATGATAGATTCTGAGACTGCTCTAATGCTAAATCGGGACTTACTACGTTAAATCTACCTTCCGTTCTTTTGACAGCATTCCTCTCTTCATATCATTCACAAATTCTAAAGGTAGTTTTATTATATCTTGTAAATAAAGAGTCACCCCACGAACGAAATTAGTGTGATTCGTGGAGAAAACGTAAGGTAACAAGTCTAGTTGTTAACAAATGCAGTTACAAATTAAAACTCCTATTAGCCGTAACTGAACCTAACAAAATTTCAATCATTTCACAATAGTTGTTCAAATATCTAAATATTTTGTTTTCAATGCTCTTGGCGTGTAAAAATTTTCAAAAACCAATCAAATTTTTTTATGTTGATTATATTTTTCAATTAAGCCTGTATGATCTTTATCAACTGTATTCTCTCTTATTTCTTTGCGACAAGTATTTAACAAATGCATCAATAATGACTGTCAAAATAAAAAAGATTGATTTTTATATTTTGCTTTTGAAGACCTATGTAAAAATTTGATTTTTAGTATTAAATACTTAAAAAAATATATTTCTTTTAATTAATTATTTTTTTTATAAATTAACTAGCATTAAATATCTTAAATTTTAAGAAAAACAGGGCATTGTAACTAGGACAATCATTAAAATGGTTCAGATGAGCTTGCTCAATTCATTTACTTAGTAGGGGAGACCGGGGCAAGATGACGAATGCCTTAATTTTTCCGTTTTAAACTAGGTAACTGCATCAACTGCATGCTACTGGCTCTCCTATCCGCTTTTCGTTCAGCAATAGTATAGAGACGCTGAAAACGCCATATTTGTGTTAGTTCTGAAGCTCTGATTGTTTACCGTTGCCACGATATAACTTTTATGCATGTGTAAATAAGCTCTGTTGCATATACATATAGAATATATCGTGTCTCTTGAGTATTTATGAGTAACTCAGTTTAAATACTTCCTATTACCATGAATAAATGTCAATTAATCGCCTTTTTTTTATGGCAATGGAGAAGAATCCGTTCAAACAGGCAGTCTGGGGCAAGATGACGGGCCGAAACGCGGGGCAAGATGACGAGCTTGCTATTGCCCGTGTTTCGGAATTTATTAAACTGACTATG